>NW_028060995.1:0-395 GCF_054177405.1 Leptonychotes weddellii
GCTCCACCAGCGAGTAGGACACCAGCGCGTTCTCCTGCGCGTCGGCGTCCCGCGCAGACACCGTGAAGATGTGGCAGCCGGGCGGGTTGTTCTCCTTCACGAACACCGTGTACTCGGGCTGCGCGAATGCCGGCGCGTTGTCGTTCACGTCCGCCACTTCCACGGACACGCTGGCCGTGGCGGAGAGCGAAGGCGAGCCGGCGTCGCGTGCGGTCACTACTAGAGCATAGTCCGCCACGCTCTCTCGGTCCAGGCCGCTGTCCAGCACCAGCGAATAGTAGTTCTTGAAGGTGGACACCAGCTTGAAGGGGACATGGGGTGTTAGTGAGCAGGTCACCTGCCCGTTGGCGCCGGAGTCACGGTCGGACACGCTGATCAGGGCGATGACAGTGCCC
>NW_028060996.1:0-395 GCF_054177405.1 Leptonychotes weddellii
GGGTGGCTCAGTTGGTTAAGCGACTGCCTTCGGCTTAGGTCATGATCCTGGAGTCCCGGGATCGAGTCCCACATCGGGCTCCCTGCTCAAGCGGGGGGTCTGCTTCCCCCTCTGCCCTCTTCCCTCTCGTGCTCTCTGTCTCTCATTCTCTCTCTCTCTCTCTCAAATAAATAAATAAAATCTTAAAAAAAAAAAAAAAAAACCAAAACCAAAACCAAACAAAAGCCAAAAAACCCACTTTCAATATTTATATGTTAAGTACCCTTTACAGGTGTGATGTCACTTTATGTATACATTTATATGTATATACACAAATACTATATATTTTCAATTATATATAATCACACGGCATATTTAAATTGATATAAATATAAATTACATGTAATTCATTTTAC
>NW_028060997.1:0-395 GCF_054177405.1 Leptonychotes weddellii
TTAAAGATTTATTTATTTATTTTTATTTGAGAGAGAGAGAATGAGAGAGAGCGAGTACATGAGAAGGGGGAGGGTCAGAGGGAGAAACAGACTCCCCGCCGAGCAGGGAGCCTGATGCGGGACTCGATCCCGGGACTCCAGGATCATGACCTGAGCCGAAGGCAGTCGCTTAACCAACTGAGCCACCCAGGCGCCCCCTTAGATGATAATTTCATTATCCAATTTCCATGAATTCCTTCTGTATTCAGAATACTCATTCTTTACAATATAGCCTGTGTTTTCCTCATTTGTTCTACTTCTTTTAACTTTATGATATTTTTGATTAACAAAAGTTCTGAATGTGAAATGATTTAAGACATATGGACATTTTCCTTAATTCTTCAATTAGTTTTATG
>NW_028060998.1:0-395 GCF_054177405.1 Leptonychotes weddellii
GGTGGCTCAGTTGGTTAAGCGACTGCCTTCGGCTCAGGTCATGATCCTGGAGTCCCGGGATCGAGTCCCGCATTGGGCTCCCTGCTCGGCGGGGAGTCTGCTTCTCCCTCTGACCCTCCTCCCTCTCATGCTCTCTGTCTCTCATTCTCTCTCTCTCAAATAAATAAATAAAATCTTTAAAAAAAAAAAAAAAAAAAAAAATTAATTATGAAGTAGTGTTCAGCTGAAGAGTTTGGCATTTTGCTGAATGAAAGACATCTGGAAAAAAAAACACAATAGATTGATAGGTTCCGTGATTCCCAAACATGCCTGAATTCACTCGTCTTACCCAGGCCCATTTGGAACCCAGTCACGAACACATAAGGAAACATGCATTTACCCTATGCTTCCAGCAA
>NW_028060999.1:0-395 GCF_054177405.1 Leptonychotes weddellii
GTGGCTCAGTCGTTAAGCGTCTGCCTTCGGCTCAGGTCATGATCCCAGGGTCCTGGGATCGAGCCCCGCATCGGGCTCCCTGCTCCGCGGGAAGCCTGTTTCTCCCTCTCCCTTTCCCTCTCCCCCTGCTTGTGATCCTGCTCTTACTGTGTCTCTCTCTGTCAAATAAATAAATAAAATCTTTAAAAAAAAAAAAAAAGACACATACCTGGCTTTTCCTCATTTGTAAAAGAAAAAAGGAACTGTGAGACTTCTTACCTTCTCTCTATTTGCACAAGGAAATTAATCAAAGATATGGTCATGGTCCCCCTTTTTTTTTTTTTAAAAGATTTATTTATTTATTTGAGAGAGAGAATGAGATAGAGAGTATGAGAGGGGGGAGGGTCAGAGGGAGA
>NW_028061000.1:0-395 GCF_054177405.1 Leptonychotes weddellii
GGCTCAGTTGGTTAAGCGACTGCCTTCGGCTCAGGTCATGATCCTGGAGTCCCGGGATCGAGTCCCGCATCGGGCTCCCTGCTCGGCAGGGAGCCTGCTTCTCCCTCTGACCCTCCCCCCTCTCATGTGCTCTCTGTCTCTCTCATTCTCTCTGTCTCAAATAAATAAATAAAATCTTAAAAAAAAAAAAAAAAAAAAAGAATAAAATTAATGAAAGAGAATTTTGCTTAACTCTCAAGGGAGAGAGAAAGTGAGTGGGTAGGAACGAGGAGCCAAGGGTGCCTGTCCTGTACTATCACTTTTGATGGAAACATTTTACAGCACCTAAATGGTTGCTGCTCCTGAAGGACTACTCAGCGCAGGAAATCGGGTCTTGCTTCACAAACTCAGTAGTG
>NW_028061001.1:0-395 GCF_054177405.1 Leptonychotes weddellii
GGCGCCTGGGTGGCTCAGTTGGTTAAGCGACTGCCTTCGGCTCAGGTCATGATCCTGGAGTCCCTGGATCGAGTCCCACGTCGGGCTCCCTGCTCAGCAGGGAGTCTGCCTCTCTCTCTGACCCTCCCCTCTCTCATGCTCTCTGTCTCATTCTCTCTCTCAAATAAATAAATAAAATCTTTAAAAAAAAAAAAAAAAAAACTAAAAACTAAAAAAATCCAAAGAAAGTATGAACTTAGACAATAATAAAGTATCAATATTTGTTCATTGGTTGTGCCAAATGTACCATAGCAATGTTAGCAATATGGGAAACTGGGGTATATGGGAACTCTCTGTGATATTTTGAAAATTTTCTGTCAAGCTAAAACTACTCTGACATTAAAAGTTTATCAATA
>NW_028061002.1:0-8392 GCF_054177405.1 Leptonychotes weddellii
AAAAAAAAAAAAAAGAATTGGTGTGCCAGATACTATCCTAAGCGGTCTATGTATATTCTCTCAACCTAAATATATATACATATATAAAATATATATATGTATACACATTTATACACATATCTATGTATTTCTATATACAAAGATACAGATGTGTGTACATATATAAATCTGCATCTATGTATATCTATCTATATACACCATTATTAAGCACATTTCACAGAAGAAACTGAGACTCAGAAGAAATTAACTGTCCAAAGCCACATCGTTTATAATTGGCAGAGGTTGAATTTGAGCCAGATCTTCCTGTGTTTTTAAACACTCGGAGCACAGTTCAGTGTCTATGGTATCTGAAAAGCAACATATATAAGAAGCTATTTTCAAAAATACACAATAAGCAGTGCGATATCTTGGAAACAACATAGAACTTAGAGAAAAGTGTCCTGGGTCCCTTTTGGGGGTCCTGCTGACGGTTACACAGGCTATCTTAAGCAAAATATAAATCTTTCCCAAGACCTCAATTTCCTCCTGTAGAGTGAGGATTTCATGTAGATAATCTCTAAAGTTTCCCCTGGCTCTACAGAGGAATGATTTGGTTCTGAAAGGCATTGTTTCTACACTCAGGAAAAATACTCAGAATTCCAACTCTTCGGAGCAAAAGGTAACATCCTCTCCCGGAGTAAGAAAACACCTATCATCATGGGGCGCATGGGTGGCTCAGATGGTTGAGTGTCTGCCTTCGGCTCGGGTCATGATCCCGGGGTCCTGGGATCGAGCCCCATATCAGGCTCCTGGCTCAGCGGGGAGCCTGCTTCTCCCTCTCCCTCTCCCCCTGCTCATGCTATCTCTATCTCTGTGTCTCAAATGAATAAATAAAATCTTAAAAAAAAAAAAAAAAGGAAAGAAAACAGCTATCATCAAGATACCTTCAGATCTTAGTTAGAGGGACAATCTTAGTAGAACCTTCCCTACAGTTCCTTCCTTATAGCACCAGCCTTTTTACTTAATAGCACACACCACAGTTTGCAATTACAGACTGACTTGTGTGCGTCGACTCTAGGTTCCCAGCAGCTGAGGACCATGTCTGTCCACTCACTGTCGAATCCCTGCCTGGTGCCTAGCACAGGACTTGGCCCGAAAAACACGCTCAATAACATCTGTCCATTGAATAGATTTTAAAAGGGGCTCATGACTTCCAGGTTTTCAGTACTGGATGATGTAGAGCTAATATTTCTTTTTGCCTTTCCTAAAGAGTCTGGTAATGAGTCTTCCATGCCATAGGAAAGATGTAACTAATTTCTCTTCTCTTAGTTCCTAGTGTGTAGGAGAAGCCAGTGATGGGTGCGGTCTACAAATATACAGATCACAGCATATACCTTGGGGTTCCAGTACTCCTTTTCCTAACCCCTTAGCCACAAATACTAAAGGTGACAATATGAACATTTGTATCAATACAACTAGATCTCATTTAAATCTTGCATGAAAGGAAGTAGTAAGCTGAGGCTTACTAATTTAGGAGAAGGGATGGATAAATTAATCCTTTTGTGCTCAGTGTGCTTGGCAAGAACCAGCCGCAAAAGTACTCCTGTCCCCTCTGTGAGGCTCTAGTGAGAAGCCCACCCAACCTCACACGTATTACAGGTTGCTGTGCCTTTCAGCCTGGAACGTACGACCAGGAGCAGCCACAGCTACTGGGGGAACCAGGGGTAGTGGGTTTGTGAACTGCCCCCTGTCTCATCCTGCCACTTATCCCTTGGGATGCAAGATTATAGGGCCGTGGAGCAGTGGGGGCTGCAGCCCAGCATGGCTGAGGCTCTTGGGCAGCCATTCGGCAGTGGCTTGTTGGCAGGGAACGGTTCAGTCTACGACCACACGGAAAGCAGACATGCTGACTACAGCGCGGAGCAAAGAAAATGAGAGCTTCTGCCTGTGTCTGGTGGGCTAGGATGGGAGGAGGGGAAAGGAGGGGGTGTTGGGGAGAGTGCCAAGCTGGGCTGTGGATGAAAGTGTGGGAAGATTCCAGGGGAGGCATTTTGCCAACTCAGAGGCAGTTGGGCTGATTTCTTTCCCCTTTCTTCTGCTTAAATGAGAATTCCTGCTGGGTGGGGTAGGAGCAGAGCCAAGAAAGGAGTGATTTGCTGGGTGAGCGTGGACGCTTGGACCTAGGAAGTATGTGTCTGCCCACTGGGACCAGGGCCAGGGGAGGAAGGAGAAATTAAAGGAGGGGAACTGAGGGGCAATGGGAATAAAGGAGAATAAAAGAAGAACACAAAAGGAAATGTCCTAGGAGGAGAAGGAGAAAAAAGGAAAGAGAGACAGCAGGTCACGTAGACAGGGGAGAGACACCTTTCTGTGCTGTCGAGTAGGCCTACCTACCTTCCGAATGTCAGAATAAAATAATGTTCACATGAAACAAGCAGCGAAAGACCACATGGTATCATATACAGTAAACCTACTGCTCCTAAATTTTCCTGGTGGCTGTTAATTTCCATGGGAATACATTCTTCCCAAATAGCAAATGTTGTCTTTTAGGTAAAAAAGAACAAAGTGTTATCACAGAAAGCCACATGCTACTTCTAGAACTTAGGAGAATATTACTTAGAAGTATTTCCTAAAATATAATGTAGAACACCAGAGTCCTAAATTGCTCTTCTTGGCCTTGCTAATAAAATATTAGAAATATAGAGATCCTCTTGTAAGGAAATCTAGAGCAGGTAAAATGACAAATGTCGATGCAGAGAATTCCACTGTGAAGTGATGTCACTTTTAGAGCTTTCTGATGTCCCTTTGTGGAGACCTGTAAAGAGCTGAAAGATCATCAAGCCAATGTTTACATTTTTTGTGACAACCCCACAAATTCTGGCCTGAGGACCAGAGTCCCACTAGCTTCGATCACCTACAGAGACTAAGGCATATTTTGGCTTAAGTGCCTATAAGACAGATCTGGTTATTGATTGATTACAAACAGAAGACCCCCAAATCTTCCTTTCCCAAATCTAGGGACATCAAGGCTTCACAAAGCCCTGCAAACTTCCTTTCTCCCTCTTGGACTTCGGCCACCACCACATGAACAAGCCCAGGCTAGCCTGATACAATCTGAGAGGCCCCATAAAGGCCAACCTCGTGGTCCTAGACAAAGTTGCTGCAGACCAGACTCCAACCAGCAGATCCCCAAACAGGTAAGAAGACCCAGCAAAGGGCAGTGATGCAACCTACCCAAATCATAGCTAATGACAATGTTTGAGTTGGCACAGTTGAGACGAAACAAGCTGCCCAACTGACCCAAAGATTCATGAGCGATATACATACATACGTACATATGTACATACATAAATCAACCAACCAACCAACAAATAAATAAATGTCTTAAGCCACTGAGTTCGGGGACCTTTTTTTTACACAACAGATAACCTGATACAATTACACCCAAACCGGAGACTCACCTGTGCATTCGTACTGCAGCCCTTTCCCATAATAGCCCTTTTCACAGACGCACTCAAACTGGCCCGTGTGTGTCCCACATTTGCAGCTTGCCATGCGGTCACAGCACTCTTGGCCAGCCTCACACAGATATGAGCAATGGGACATATCCTCTTGAATAAAACTCCCAGAAGGCAGATCTGTCAATGACACAGGAAAGATGGTAATAAAAAACAAATTAGCAGTTCACTGTTACATTCTCCAGTTGGTAAAATTTAGGTGCAAATGGGACAAAATAGCTTTTCATATCCGTCCAATTCCCAACTGCACACCCCTCCCACCCAAATATGCATGTGTGTTCTGTGCACTACCACAGGCTGGGAATTTGTTTCAGCCAGTGAAGTTATTTCAGTCTGGGACCTCATCATAAGCTCTCGAGGCCATGCAGGGTCAGGCAGAAATTAAGCACTTCAGCGAGGAATCGCCAGATGCAGCAGGAAATAACGTAGTCGGTTCCCCAGGTCACTCCCCTGGCTTCCACACCAGCAGAGTTCCACTGCCGCAATATGAGGTCGGGCAGCAGTAACTAGATTTCCAAAACCCTTTTTCAAAAAGGTAAATAAAATTACAGTCTTGACTGCTGCATAAGGGTTTGGATTATGAGCTACTGGCTTAAGAATAGATACCATCACTTCTACAGTTACTGGATAAAAACTTAACAGCACCACACAAGTTTAATAATAGGACCAGAAGATTGCTTATTTCTCTGTGTTAAGTAACTTCTCATGTTTTATGTGAATGGAGATCATACTGATTACTTGAGCCATGTCCTGAAGTGAGGCATGCTGGGAATTCAATAACACAAGCAGGGTCATTCAGAAAGTGACTTAACAGGGCAGGGTACGGTTGAAGGTGACCGATCCAGAATGGATGGCCTAGAATCAGGCAAATGATAAGTTCCATTTACTTTGCTGAAGAAGTTCAAAAGTCTTAGCCCAAATCCCTGGGCGGGTGCTGGGCCCAGATAGAGTGATGGGCCCCTCGTAGGAACTCAAATGTGTGAGTTCCAGCAAGACACATGCACTGCAATTGAATACCCGGAAAGAAGATTGCTGATGGCCTCATTTATGGAACATCTGTGTCTATGCATTAACACTCTGAACAATACACAGGGGGCAAAGTAAAGAGAAGATTCCAGCCACAAGGGAAAGAGACCAGTTCAATCAGGTACCCTATTAAAGCTCCATCTAAGGGACTGTGGTGTGGGTAAAAGGTCCACAACATGCACACTTAGCTCTGAGGCACTGGGCCATGGGATTATTTGGCCGTAGAGCAATTTAGAAGCAAGAAAGATCTAGCTACCAAGACTGGTACACTGGCATTCAGGTCTGAGAGAGAGGCAAGTATACATGTTACATATGGGGAGAGTTATTATTCTGTAACCAAGGTCTATGGAGTATGGCCAGAAACATGGATGATCTTGAGACCAAAAGTGGATCCATCCAAATTGAAAGTAGCTTCAGAGGACTTAAAGGCAGGGAAAATGAGGCTCATTTCCTTTGACTTGATCATGCTTTTGCAATAGGAACAGGATCTTTCCTTACCAAATCTGGAAACTCGATCACAGAATTATGCATTCTAGATATTTGCTTATTGTAATAAAAGTGATGCCTTCCAAAACTCTGTTGCAATACTGTAACCAAAAGAACGCTCTGTCCCAACTCAGCTTCTGGGTCAACTTGGCATTAGGGTTCTAGAAGGCCCCAATCCTACAAGCAGAGGGATGGTAGGACTGGAAATTAGTCCTGTACAACACAGCAGGTAACACCCATGATTTCAGAATCCCAGCTAGTAACAGCCACCCTGCCTTTCCACTCAACATACCACTTTTCCCTGAGAAAAGGAGAAATAAAGGAAGCCCCACAGTTACTGAATTTCTGCCATGTGATAATACTACACTTGGTAATATTGAAATATTTTATTTAATCCTCTTGACAAAACCAAATGGTATGCATTATAATATCTCCATTTTAAAAGTAGAGGCAGTGAGGCTTGTAGATGTTAGATAAATTGCCTACGGTAAGAACAGTAGTGGACGGTTAATGAGGGCTGCGGATAATAAGCCTTCAGTAACTTTTCTAATCACTTTATATGTATTAACCCATTTAAGCCTTGTGACAATCCTATAGAGTAGGTACTATTCTCATTTCCTATTCTATGAACAAGAAACCTAAGGAGTGCAAAAGCTAAATAATTTGCCAAAAGCCACTCAGCAAGTAGGTGACTAAGATTTTTTGCTGTATCCATAGCTAGTCTGAGATCCTGCTCTTAAACGCTTCTCTTGGAACTATGATAGGGCTGATCTGCCTCTTATGAATATCACTAATTGCTTGAAACCTCACGTGGCCACGATTTGCCCATCAACCTGAATCTTGATGGGTACCTGCAAGGATCAAGCCTAACTTGCCGCATGGTTTAGGTCCGAGGCTGGATCTCCTGTCATTTCCTCCCAATCTATACTTTCCCTGGTAGCTTACCAAGACACATGCCCATATTATGCCTGGAAGTTCGTCTAACCGAAATCATACAACTAAACATCCTTATAAATGGTGTACAATGAACTCTAATGAATGGGTTTACTGACTTCATTTCTTGTTGGGGTAATGCTCTTCAACTTATGTGTAAGCACATGTGTCTTCAGACTGTCAGGTCAAGAAGTATGCATTAAGTATTTATTGTTCCTATATCTTCATGTGTATTTCTGGAAACATTCTGGTGAGATTCACTATGCATGTCTCTGCATGTTTACTTCATTCTTCCAGATAACTATAAATAGATCTAAGTCAAGGCTTCCCGCTCTGTGTGTGGTCTTAAAACACACCTAAATTCATTCCATTGATTCTAACGGTTCCAGGTGGGAGCATATGGATAATCTAGTGAAAATCCATAGCAGCTGTTAAAAAACAAATAAAGCAAAACAAATACTCTTGTTGCAAGTCAAACCGTCACCTCTATTTATGAAGTTCAACGCATCTCCTAATACACCAAGAACACATGGGCATCATGCTCAGCGAAGATTCCACAGGGTTTGATGTTACCCTCCAATAAGTTTCAAGCAATAGGAGAGCAGGAACCCCCATTTAAATGCATCATGTCATGCCACTGGGTTTCCCTTACCTTCATGCAATGCCCGGCGAGCTAAAGCCTCGAATTCTTCAAAACTGTGGAGCAGGTAGCAGTGCTCCTCCTTTGGGGTGGAAGCCATGTCATTTAGTTCTCGAATGTTCCCTTGCCATATGCCAAACGTGAAGATCTCCACTCCAAAATCTCGCAGAGATGCTGCAACTGGCCTGGGATCTCCCCCATTGGAATATCCGTCAGTAATGAGGAATATAACTTTTGTTGAGTTTTCTCTAGAGTGACGAAGAATTTGCTGTAATGCAATAAAGGAAATTAGTATGGGTTTGTATTGTGTTGGCCTACTATGTGCTTCCCCTCTTATATAAAACAGCATTTGTGAAGATCATTAGCATGTCACGAGAGTGAGAACAAACACTGATCAATGAGAGTAAAACAGAAACAGGCATAGACTAGTGCCTACAAGGGTCTTCTCAAAGACCCACAAAAAGCACTTAAAATTTATCATTATCATCAGTGTCAGCATCCTCATCGCCTTCGCGTACCTTGTTAATGAAGAGCAGCAAATGTTTATGGAATGAATTTTTATTCATATTATCACTTATTTAAGTTATTTTTATGAATTTTCAGGCTCTTGACAAATGAGCCAAATGTGAGTCCTACGTATCTATTTCCAAGTATATCCAGCTAGCTGCCCATGTACCTACTTAGCTGAACCACCTCATGATCATAGATCAAAAGTCTAATCCGAAGAAAATTTAACAGAAAATGTATTTTTCAGAGTTACCAGTGGCCAACCTACTTCCCATGTTTGTTTTTCCACTGCTCCTCCAAAAGTGTAGAATTCATTCGATCCTTCATCTTTTCTGGACCACCCGGCATTAGCACAAGGTCAGCTGGTTTTGATGCTGTCCTATCTTTATGAGAAAATACTGATTTATTCAATCTGACACTTGGGCTTTATTATTTTAGGACAAGTGAGTTGTACTTTATAATGTTATATGCTCTCCCTCCTCTATAGATAGAAGGGAAAAAATGAAACCTTTTTATTAAAGGCATCGACTTATTGCCACTGATGCTTTATAACATCAACCTGCAAAAGCACAAGGAGTCCAGTGGTGAATCTGGTATTGTAATTGAATTTGATGTTATTGCTTTTCCTCAGAAATGGGTAGGAAAGGTAAAGTGCCAGGGTATATTTTCTGGCAAGTTCTTAGAAAGAATTCAATGTCTATTGGCAGTAATTCAAGTACATTCAGAAGGTAGTTAGGAAGAGCGACAAGCATATCCTATGTTTTGTTAAAATTAAAAGATGATGTGATTTTAAAAAAAATAACTGCCTCAATGCATTTAAGGGGCAGACTCAGCTATTAACTCCAGATTCTCTCAGATTATACGATCCATGTCTTCATTAGCATAGAATTCATAGGTACTGATTCTAATTTAATAACTCTTACCAAACTTTATTACTGTATGTGAGCTAAAGATAAAGCCAATGAACCTGAATTTAAAGACAGTTAAAGGAAACTAAAAATGACTTTGGAAGATACCTGGAAAGCCATCAATTTGAGAAGTGGTCTTCAAACACTTTACCTCCCTCTCTCAAAAACCTACTACCGCTGACATTGGGGAGAGTATGTGCTATGGTGAGCGCTGTGAAGTGTGCAAGACTGTTGAATCACAGACCTGTACCTCTGAAACAAATAATACATTATATGTTAAAAAGAAGAAGAAGAAGATAGCAGGAGGGGAAGAATGAAGGGGGGGATATCGGAGGGGGAGACGAACCATGAGCAACTATGGACTCTGAGAAACAAATTGAGGGTTCTAGAGGGGT
>NW_028061003.1:0-395 GCF_054177405.1 Leptonychotes weddellii
TTATCCAGTGATAAGGACAGAAATCGGCCATTTTCAAAACCTGATTTTCTCATTTGAGATTATTAAATGAAACTAACAACTACCTTGCATTCAGCATCCAGTTTAACAGATTAAATTGGAGAAGGAAATGGGTATGATTTAGAGTCTGAATTCAGATACCTAAAGCAGAAGAGCACAGACCAAGGAATGAGCTGAGTATAGACATGGGCCATGAGAAAATGGGCAAGGAATACAATTCTGTAGCCCAGGAGATGTAGAAATGGAAATGTAAGATCTGAGCATTTCTGTTAATCTCAGAATGCAAGATACTTGCCCAGTGGCCCAGTAACGCCAAGGAGAACTAAGCTGCTCCATAAAGTGAAGCCAGCAATTCCTGGCCACAAGGGCAGGCGAGG
>NW_028061004.1:0-395 GCF_054177405.1 Leptonychotes weddellii
TCATGGAAACAAATCAAAATGAAAACACAACTGGTCAAAATCTTTGGGATGCAGCAAAGGTGGTCCTAAGAGGAAAGTATATATAGCAATACAAGCCTTTCTTTTTTTTTTTTATAAGATTTTATTTATTTATTTTTTTGATAGAGAGAGAGACAGCAAGAGAGGGAACACAAGCAAGGGGAGTGTGAGAGGGGAGGAAGGCTTCCCGCTGAGCAGGGAGTCTGATGCAGGGCTCAATCCCAGGACCCTGAGATCATGACCTGAGCCGAAGGCAGACGTTTAACGACTGAGCAACCCAGGCGCCCCAATACAAGCCTTTCTCAAGAAACAAGAAAGGTCTCAAATACACAATCTAACCCTACACCTAAAGGAGCTGGAGAAAGAACAGCAAATAA
>NW_028061005.1:0-395 GCF_054177405.1 Leptonychotes weddellii
GCGCCTGGGTGGCTCAGTTGGTTAAGCGACTGCCTTCGGCTCAGGTCGTGATCCTGGAGTCCCGGGATCGAGTCCCGCATCGGGCTCCCCGCTCGGCGGGGAGTCTGCTTCTCCCTCTGACCCTCCCCCGTCTCATGTGCTCTCTCTCATTCTCTCTCTCTCAAATAAATAAATAAAATCTTTAAAAAAAAAAAAAAAATTATTTTTGTAAAGATTTTATTTGACAGCACAAGTAGGCAGAGGGAGAAGGCTCCCGTGGGAGCAGGGAGCCCGATGCGGGGCTCGATCCCAGGACCCCGGATCATGACCCGAGCCGAAGGCAGACGGTCAACGACTGAGCCACCCAGGCGCCCCTTAAATTATTTTTATAACCCATACGTGTGCTGGCTATAGTC
>NW_028061006.1:0-395 GCF_054177405.1 Leptonychotes weddellii
GGGATCGATTGTGGGGAGGCCAGGAGTAACGATGGACTTCTTCACCGGGACTCCTCCTAAGCTTTCTGCGTGAACGCCTTTCCTGAGGCTCTTCCTAGATGGAGTCAGCAGGATCTCAGTCTCCAAGGCAGAGAGGGCTTTGTCCTGAGGCCATTCCCCAAAGCCCTGTTCCACTGCCCCAGCCTACTGCCTTCCAGCTCTTGCTCCGGCCGCTGCCCACCACATTTCGGAGTGATGAGTACAGGATGGGAGGCTCCTGTCAGCCACCCCCAAACAGCAGTTCTCCACCAATTTCCAGGACTGCAGTCATAGATGCTCATATGCGCTTCCTTTTTTTTTCTTTTCTAAGTTTTTATTTAAATTCTAGTTAACATATAGTGTAATATGGGTTTCAG
>NW_028061007.1:0-395 GCF_054177405.1 Leptonychotes weddellii
TCACTAGGAGTGGGGACCCAAGTTCTTGGCTCCTCCAGGGCGGAGATTGGGAGGCCACCATTTTCACTCTCGTCCTCCAAAGCCATACGGAAAGCTTGCAGAGAACAAAAGCTCCCTAGAGCAAACCCGAGCAGATTACTTAGCCTGGCCCTGGCAAGGGCGTGGCAATTCCGCCTCTGGCAAAGACATCTGAGAACCACGGCAACAGGCCCCTCCCCCAGAAGATCAGCAAGAACAGCCAGCCAAGACCAAGTTTACCGATCAATGAGGATGACAGAACTCCAGCGCTAGGGGAATACTGCACATAGAATCCATGGCTTTTTTCCCATGATTCTTTATTCTTTAAAGGTTAATTTTTTTTAACTGTCTTTTTTTTTTATTTTTCTTTTTTTTTT
>NW_028061008.1:0-395 GCF_054177405.1 Leptonychotes weddellii
CCGCTGCTCTATCACTTGCCAGAAGCGGCCAATGGAGGCCCCCTCCCCCGCCGTCTATCTTCCCAAATATCGCCTCGGATTCACTTCTCCGCATGTCCTACCTTCCAGAAAATGGTCACTTTTCTGTTCAGAGAGTTGCTGCTATTCTTTTCTTTGATCTCCTGTTGAGTTTGTAGGTGTTCAGAATGTTTTGATTCCTATCCAGCTGAATTCCTGGGACCAGATGACATTAGGTCTCCTACTTCTCCGCCATCTTGCTCCTCCCCCGATTACCATAGACTCTTTCCAGAATCCACTGTGTTATCAAGAAGATAATATGGTGTGGATAAATACTTGATCATTACCACTGAACCAAATGTGCTATTAAAATATTTAATATCATGTTGTATATAAAA
>NW_028061009.1:0-395 GCF_054177405.1 Leptonychotes weddellii
TGGATAGACCTTGAGGGCTAAGTGCAATAAATCAGAGAAAGACAAAAAAAATAAATAAATCAAAACAAACAAACAAAAAAGGAACATAAAGCTATAGATCTATAGAGTGAATGATAACACAGTCCAATAGTTGAGCAGTCTCTGTTTACCAGTTCAATGTTAGAAACAGTTTGTAATCCAGTGGGCCTGGTCATTTGAAGAACTTTATTTCAAATAAAAAAAATATGTTTTCTTTAATGAATATTTGTTTTACATCACAATTGGAGAAGACTAAAGAAATTTACAATCACGGAGCAAGATGGCGGAGGAGTAGGAAACCTGGATTTCGTCTCCTCTCAGGAATTCAGCTGGATAGGGATCAAACCATTCTGAACACCTACAAACTCAACAGGAGA
>NW_028061010.1:0-395 GCF_054177405.1 Leptonychotes weddellii
GTCAAAACCATAGAGGACACCTCCTCTGGATAGAAACTTTTTGTCTCTCCCTTGTATTCTACTTGGACCTTGGGCCTGCCAGCATCATTCACCACCATAAAAGGCCAATGCTTCATATCAGATTGGACAACAGCATCATCAAATCTACGTCCAATTAGGCGTTTGGCATCAAAAACTGTGTTGGTGGGGTTCATCGCAACTTGATTCTTCGCAGCATCACCGATCAATCGTTCGGTGTCCGTGAAGGCGACGTAACTTGGGGTGGCTCGGTTTCCCTGATCATTGGCAATTATTTCCACTTTCCCGTGCTGGAAGACACCCACGCAAGAGTAGGTGGTGCCAAGATCAATGCCAACTGCAGGTCCCTTAGACATGGTTGCTTCTGTGTGGGCCCG
>NW_028061011.1:0-395 GCF_054177405.1 Leptonychotes weddellii
GCGCCTGGGTGGCTCAGTCGGTTAAGCGACTGCCTTCGGCTCAGGTCATGATCCTGGAGTCCCGGGATCGAGTCCCGCATCGGGCTCCCTGCTCGGCAGGGAGTCTGCTTCTCCCTCTGACCCTCCTCCCTCTCATGCTCTCTGTCTCTCATTCTCTCTGTCTCAAATAAATAAATAAAATCTTTAAAAAAAAAAAAAATAAATAAATAAAAAATAAAAACATGTTCTAAAAACAAACAATAGGAAAATAGCTTCAAAGGGTGGATATATTTGAAGTTAAGACTAGAAGTTTACCCTTGATCTCATGAGGGATAGAAAGCCTGAATAATAGAGGAACGTATTTCAAGAGAAGCCATAGAGAATTATTTCAGTTACAACTGTAGATGGACTCTGTT
>NW_028061012.1:0-395 GCF_054177405.1 Leptonychotes weddellii
TTTTTTTAAAGATTTTATTTATTTATTTGAGAGAGAGAGAATGAGAGAGAGCGAGTACATGAGAGGGGGGAGGGTCAGAGGGAGAAGCAGACTCCCTGCCGAGCAGGGAGCCCGATGCGGGACTCGATCCAGGGACTCCAGGATCATGACCTGAGCCGAAGGCAGTCGCTTAACCAACTGAGCCACCCAGGCGCCCCCAATTTCTCTTAATACCAAAAAATGAGAGACATGCTTTAAGTGTTTCATTTAAGGTTAAAGTGCTATTATTTTTTTAAAAATGTGTTCCTTGCTTTCCATTTACAGAAATCACAGCAGTGGTTGCTTTTAAACAATGAAATGAATTACAGGGATTTCAGTGGATTGCAAAACTGGAAAAAATTCATTAAAATCTCTCC
>NW_028061013.1:0-8391 GCF_054177405.1 Leptonychotes weddellii
TTAATGATGATGAACATTTTTTCATGTGTCTGTTAGCCATTTGTATGTCTTCTTTGGAGAAGTGTCTGTTCATGTCTTCTGCCCATTTTTTGACTTGATTATTTGTTTTTTGGGTGTTGAGTTTGAGAAGTTCTTTATAGATCTTGGATACCAGCCCTTTATCTGTAGTGTCATTTGGAAATATCTTCTCCCATTCTGTGGGTTGCTTCTTTGTTTTGTTGAATGTTTCCTTTGCTGTGCAGAAGCTTTTTATCTTCATTAAGTCCCAAAAGTTATTTACTTGAGAGAGAGCACGAGTTGGTGGGAGAGAGGGGCAGAGGGAGAGGGAGAGGGAGAAGCCGACTCCCTGCTGAGCAGGGAGCCTGATGCGGGGCTCGATCCCAGGACCCTGAGATCATGAACTGAGCTGAGGGCAGAGGCTTAACCAACTGAGCCACCCATGAGTGATCATTTTAATTAATATGTTCACAGCTTCATTGATACATAATTTACATCATGAACTTCATCCACTTAAATTGTAGAGTTAAATGGTTTTTCCTATCTTCACAGAGTTGTACAACCATCAATGAAATCTAAGTGTTTAAGCGTACAATTTGGAGGGGAGTTAGTATTTTCACAAAAATGTGCAAGCATCACAGCACACTTACATATATGTGTACACATGCACATTCTAAGGATGATGGACATTTGAATTGTTTCCATTGTGTTTCCAGCTGTTGTAGCTAAGAACATTATCTAAACTGTGTTCAGGAACAGACACACACATTTCCCCATGTACATCCCCTCGAGCGCACTTTGTACCTCATAGAAGATATGCATCTTCAGGTCACCACAGCTTGGAAGCTTTAACTTGTGTTATTCCCTCCCAGCTTAAATGTCTTTGAATGTAGCTTGTTTGTTTTCCAGGCCCTTTCAGACATTTTTATTTCTGTTTTATATGTTTGCTCACACCTGGATACATACTTAGCTCTTTCTTTCCTTTCCATTTCTTGCCCCAGTTCAGACTTTCCATCCTAAATCTCCTTCCTTCTGTGTGAAGTGTGCCCTCTAGAGTTTCCTTCAGTCTACTGGTGGCAGATTCTCAATCTTTTCATATAAAAATATTTTTATTTTGCCCTCATTCTTGAGCAATGCTTTTTCAGGTATACGTTAGGTAGACACAGTTTTTCAACACATTGAAGAAATCATTCACTGACCTTGACTTCCATTTTTTCTGGTGTCAGTCAGTCTAACAGCTGTTCCTTTGAAGGTGACCTTTTTTCCTCTGGCTGATTTTAAAATGACCTCTTTAACTTTGGTTTTTCTGAATTCTGTGATGTTTCTGGGTGTTGATTTCTTTTTATTTATCATGCTTGGGATCTGCTGAACTTCTTGGATGTGTATATTGATATCTTTCATCAGTTCTGGGAAATTCTCAGCCATTTTTCCTTCAAATATTGCCCTAACCCCTGCACTATGGGGGGTTTCTCTCTAAGCCCAGTCAAGTTCACTATAAAATTAACCATCATGACCCCATTCGGTCTCTTTTCTCTTGGGACTTTAATCGATCACATATTGGACCTTCTCACTAAAAACTTCACACCTCTCGGTCTCTCTTTTGGATTTTTTTCATCTTTTCTGTCTCTCGTGCTGAATTATGGATAATTTCTGCTAATATCCCTTCTAGTTCATAATTCTTCTTCTGGCTATGTCCCACCTGCAGTTAAATAAATATTTTGTTTGTATTTCCAGTTTTGTGATTTTTGTGTTTCTAGACATTCTCTCTGATTCTTTTTCAAATCCCCTGTCACTTTTCATAGGTTCGTTTCCTACAGATATTTCCAAACTTACATATCTTCAAATATGGCAAATGTATTTGTATAATCTGTAACTGATGGTTCCAGTGTCTGACGTTTCCCCACGTCTTCTTCTGCTGTGTGTTGTTTCTTCTGCTTCTTGTGCGTTTTGTCTTGTTTCCTTAGGTGCCTAGTTATCTTTTAACTTTTATCAGTCATTGCCCTTAAAAAAATAATTTGGCAGTTTTCCTCAAGGCACAAGATAAGCATGTCTTCCACCAGAAAAGTTTTGCTTTGCTCTAGCAGATGCTATAGTAGACAAAATTCTAAGATGACTCTGAATGACTCACACCTGTGTATAATCCCCTCCCCTGCAGCTTTGTAGGTGAGACCAGTGAATATGAGGAAATACCATTCCTGTAATTATGTTATGTCATGTGGCAAAGAGGATTATGCAGATGTAATTAAGATCTCTAATCAGTTGACTTTGAGTTAATCAAAAGGGAGATTACACTGGGTGGGCCCGGATTAATCAGGTGAAATCCTTAAACAAGATGGATTCTCCTGATGGCTGCAAAGAACTAAGAAACAAAAGAACATGTTGCTTATATAGACCGGTGACTTCTGAAGGCCTCAGTCCTACAAATGCAAAGAACCAGATTCTGCATGCAAGCTGAAAGAGCATGGAACCTCAAATGCAGATCTGACTCAACCTTCTGATATGATTTACATGCATGATGTTGCAAAGTGCTGCTGAGCTTAGAAACCTCAGAACTGCAGCTAAAATTGGAGGCTCCGGAAAACAAGGGAAGAAGAAGCTACATGTGGTGCTCAATGGTGTGCAGAAACTAGGTTTTGAGGTATTTACAGATTTTTAACGTTGCTGATATTTTGGAAGTATGTATGATAGCTTTTAAAACAAATAAATAAATAACTAAAATCTTTTAAAACAATGAGATGATTTCTAGCCATTGGATAGGCATAAGTTTGAAAGACTGATGCATCCACCACTGGTCAGAAAGACAAAAAGTTGATAGTCTTATACATAGTTGGTATTCATTGATAAAGCCTGCTTATGGTGACTGCATAATTAACCAGAAATAGAATTCTCCAAGCCCTTCAATTTAGCAATCCCACTTTGGGGAAACTAGTCTGTTCAATATGTGAACAGAGTACTTGCCTTATGGCTAGATACAAGATCAAAACACAAAGTTCAATAACTTACATGAATATCAGCAATAATCAATCAGAATATGTCATGGAAAAATAGATTCTATTCACAAGAACCGACAAAGCTCAAATTTAATGAGAGAGAGAAAAAAGAAGTAAGCAAAGCTTACATGAAGAAAATTATTAAAAAAAAAAAAAACTTTTCTGAAAGACATAAAATTAGATGTCTGAGAAAGGTACAAGGATGCTCACTACAGGGATGCCTGGGTGGCTCAGTCGGTTAAGTGTCCGCCTTCGGCTCAGGTCATGATCCGAGGGTCCTCTGGGATCGAGTCCCGGATCAGGCTCCCTACTCAGCAGGGAGCCTGCTTCTCCCTCTGCTTGCTGCTCCCCCTGCTTGGGCTCGCTCTCGCTGTCTCTGACAACTAAATAAATAAAATCTAAAAAAAAAAAAAGGATGCTCACTGCAGGATTATTTGTCTTGGCAAAAGAATGTTGAAAACCTAAAAGTCCACCAACATGGGGATGGCTACATGAATGTTTTTATCCATAGTGTGAGGTACTGTGCAGTAGTCAAAAAGACCAATGTAATTCTATGTATAATCCCTATTTACTCAACAGCTATATCTCCAAGACATGGTAAACAACAACAACAACAAAAACACATTGCAGGAGAGTGTTCTCAATGGTAAATCATATTAACTATGTCCAATAATATTGACTGTTACGGCTTCTGATATTACCACTCTAGAAAGGTTGTAAGCAGGTGGCATGGCCGACACCCTGCTTGTCAAAGAGTCATGTTCTCAGAGTTTGGGGCCACCGTGGGACAGAAAGTCCCCAGAGGTGACTTTGGACAAATTCCCAAGTTGATGAGAGAGAGAGAGATGGCCAAGTAGAGATTGCGTGGCTCAGAGCCGACCACAGCGCAGTCAGCAATGTCTGCCCTAATGCCTTCCCTTCCTGCAGCTTCTCAGTGGGGATCCATCCCAGAGGCAGGAATCCCAGCTTGGATCTTCGTCACCTCATCCCCTTGGAGGAACTGGCCTCCCACAAGCCCAGTTCAGCACCTTGAGGAAGTCTGGCTTCACTGCCGCTCGGGGTGGGGGGGGATGGTCAGTACACTCAGCCAGGTAAGTCGGGCTGCTCTAAATTTCCGAATGGCTTCCATCTCATGCCTGGGATGACTGGAGGCAGCAGAGCCGTGATTAAAGCCTGTGGTTACGAGGCTCGTCAGCCAGGTTTGAACCGTAGCTCTACCACTTACTAACTCTGAGACCTTGGGCAAAGTGCTTAACGTCTCTGTGTCTCAGTTCTTCTTTCTTTCTTTCTTTCTTTTTTTTTAAGATTTTATTTATTTTAGAGAGAGGGAGACTGAAAGAGAGAGAGAGCACGAGCAGGGAAGAGGGAGAGGGACAAGCAGACTCCCGGCTAAGCAGGGAGCCCGACGCGGGGCTCAATCCCAGGACCCCGGGATCACGACCTGAGCTGAAGGCAGATGCATAACTGACTGAGCCACCAAGACACCCCTGTGCCTCAGCTTTTCTATCTGTGAATAGGGATGATAAAATAGCGCCTTCCTTCTAGGGTGGTGGGCAGGATTAAGTGGTTTGAATGGAAAGCACTCAGTTCTGTGTCTGGCTCTCAGGAAGGGATATTTAAATGCCGGTTATCCTGCTGATGTAGTATAAGGGACTCAAGACTCAGTCAGAGAGGCCACCTCAGTGCTATTGACATTTTGGGGCCAGATCATTCTTGTTGTGGGGGGAGGAGGGAGCTGTCCTGTGCACTGTAGGATGCTCAGCCGCATCCCTGGTCTCTACCCACTAGATGCCACTAGCATCTTCCCCAGTCGTGACAACCAAAAATGTCTCCGGACTTTGCCACATGTGCCCTGGGGGGACACAATCATCCCCGGTTGAGAACCACTGCTCTGAGTGAGCTCCCTGTGAGTGGAGGCATGCAAGCCAAGGCTGTGAGCCGGCAAGGTGGGAACCGCTAGGGAACACTCAGGCTCTGGTGAAGAGGCAGTTCCTAAAATATCATGCTACTCCCAGAACCGATGCTTCTGTGTCTCTCGTCAGCCAGGCTCGTTTCTCCCATCGGCTGATGGCTCAAATCCAGGCGCTCTGCTCCTCTCCACCGCTTCAGATTAGGATGTTGGTGGGATTCTAATTTACACCCATGACGAGGTAATACCACACAGTTCTGAGAAACATAGACTCTTCCATTTGGAGACTCTTCCTAAAGACTCACAGTTTTATGCACCAGGCGTGCTCTAAGAGCTCCACACGTACTCTGCACATACTAACAATCCCATGGAGTGGCGAAGGGATGGCCGTCGTTATTCCTAGGCGTTACGGATAAAGGAACCAAAGCACAGAGAGGTTAAGTCATTTACCTAAGGTCACACAGCTGGTAAGTGGCAGGACCGGGCATTCTCTCTTGAGTCTGTTCTGTAAACCATGACAACCTGCCTCTTGGTTGTGAGTACCAATTCTGGCGACTTTCAAACTAATTTTTTCATGGCAGAAACCTGTCATCAAATGAAAAGTGTGCTGATAATCCATAACAATATAACAGGTAAACACGTAACTGGCTCTGGCTGGAGGAAAGGCTCGGGTCCCAACAGAAAAGCTCCCCGTGCCTTGGTGACTCCCGAGGGCTCTGTGGAACCATTGGAAATGCCTTCACAAGTCCCTCTGTTTTCAGGAGGGAAAAGCTGAAACAAGAGTAATAATGAACCACGCCAAGGGCTGCAGGTCATCATTCATATGTTGCGTACCAGGCCCCGTGGCAAACACCCCGTCGCATAACCTCGCTTCCTCCCCAAGTGACGGCATGCAGAGATGCCACGTTTTTGTTCCTAGTGAATTTTGAAAAAATAGATGAGATGATGACGGTATGCCGAGAGACGGCAAGACGAGTTGTCAAGGTGTAAGGAATCTGAATGCAAGAAGCAGTCCCCAGCTGGCCAGTGTGTTCTACGCAAAGCCCGGGTTCTCTGTGGTGGCAGACACTGCTGCCGTGGTTCTTTTCACTCATCAGCCCTTTTTGGAACCTCGGGGCACATTGCAGCCCCTCCCTGAGCAGAATATCTGAAAAGCTGGGAGCCTGACACGCTCTCTCCAGACACACTGGAATCAATCATATCGCAGTGAGACACTCCGTAGTGTCCATCCACTGTGTCCTGCCGAGGGGAACAAACAGGATGTTCGTTCTCTGGAGGAGCTCGTGGAGGAGAGGAGAAGGAGACGAGGCACCGGCTATGCACTGTACTGCTTTTTCTCTCCTGCTTGGTGTGGGCAGTCTCCACTTCTCCATGACGGAGGGCGAATCTCAGAACAGGAAAACGAGGGCAGAGGATGCAGGGAGGGGACGTAAGTTCCTGGCGCTCCCGTGGCAGCTCACTGCAGACGCAGTCTCCTGGGACAACACGCTCGCGCTGTCTCGCAGTCTGGGGAGCTGGAAGTCTGACGTGGGTCTCACGGGGCCAAGATCAAGGAGTTGGTGGGGCTGCCTTCCCTTCCGGAGGCTCCTGGGGAGAATCCAAGTCCTTGCCTGTCCCAACTGCCAGGGCGCCCACCTCCGTTGGCAGGTGACCCACATCACACCAGTCTGTGCTCCTGTCCTCTCTGACTCTCTCCCATCCTGTGAAGGAGCCCTGTGGCGACAGTGGTTTCCGCCTGCTCATTAGTCTGCTGGGGCCGCCACAGCCAAGTGCCACAGGCTGGGTGTCTTCGAACAACAGAAATGTGTTCTCTCGTAGTTCTGGAGGCCAGAAATCTGAGATCAGGTTGTCCCCAGGACCACACTCCTCCTGACCCCTGCAGGGGCCCCCTCCCCCGCCTCTGCCTAGCTTAGCATCTGGTAGTTTGCCAGCCATCTTTGGCATTCCTTGGCTGTAGATGCATCGTCTCAATATCTGTCTTTGTCATCACCTGGCGTTCCCGTGTGTCTGTCTTCCTATGACCATCTTCCTATAAGGACCTCATCCTAACTAATTACATCTGCAGTGACCTATTTCCAGATGAGGTTCCATTCTGAGGTACTGGGCGTTAGGACTGCAACGTGTTTTTTGCTGGGAGTGGGGGGGCGGTGCACAATTCATCCGTAACACCTGGATAATCCAGGATAATCTCCACATCTGAAAAGCCTCAACTTAATCACATGTGCAAAGTTCCTTTTGGCATGGAAGGTCACATAGCCCCAGGGTTCGAGGACGGGGACACAGACCACTTTGGGGGGCAGGCATTATTCTGCCTATAAGAGGCAGATAACGAGTGAGGTGATTTACGTCCCCAAGGAGACCACCGAGACTCAGCTGGGAGTGCCAGGCCCACACCCAGCTATCCAGGGCCGCTGTTCCATAGCACTGGAAGTGACAATGGCGGGGTTTCTGATGGAGTGTGAGAAAAGTAATACTTTCCATGAAGAAGTTTAAAAATATTTTTTCATGTCTATTTTATTACGCAATCCCAGCAGCTCAGGGACCATAATGGAAAGGAAAATAAGGAACACACACTTACAAAGAAACTGATAATAGTAACAGCCACCCTTTAGTGATGGCTCGCCACTTGCCAGGTCTTGCTTTAAGTATGTTTCTTGCAGTACCTCACATGACCCTCACAGCACACACCGTCCCATTCTACAGAGGAGGAAACTGAGGCTCCGGGAGATTAAGGTATTTGTCCAAGGTCACAGAGAATCCTAAGCACTACTTCCCTACTCTACACCACCTCCAATGCTGGATGCCGGGAAACAAAGACACGAGTAAGAAGTGGGCCCTGCACTCAGGTGGGGGGTGCTCAAAGTCTCGTGGGGGAGATAGATCATTAGAAGGCCTTGGGTTGGGTATCATAATTAAGATGCTATGGAGTTGTGAAGCAAATACGCATGACAAGACCAAAAGTCTTAAACTGGAGGTCCCATTTGATATGCGCAGTGTTTTAAATTTGAACTTCCTGCCAACATACAGAAGTCAGGAAATTTCACATTTTTTAAAAGATTTGATTTATTTATTTGAGAGAGAGAGAGAGAGAGAGCACGCGAGCATGAGCGGTCGGGGTTGGGGGGGAGGGAGAAGCAAACTCTGCGCTGAGCAGGGAGCCCAACATGGGGCTGGATCCCACGACCCTGAGATCACCCGACCTGAGCCCAAATCAAGAGTCAGACGCTCAACCGACTGAGCCAGCCAGGCGCCCCAGGAAATTTGACATGTAAAAAACAACCTGGAATTTGGGCTTTTCTTTTCTTTTTTTTTTTAAAGATTTTATTTATTTATTTATTTGACAGAGAGATAGACAGAAGAGCACAAGCAGAGGGAGTGGCAGAGGGAGAGGGAGAAGCAGGCTCTGCACTGAGCAGGGAGCCCGATGCGGAACTCTATCCCAGGACCCCGAGATCATGACCCGAGCCGAAGGCAGACGCTTAACCATCTGAGCCA
>NW_028061014.1:0-395 GCF_054177405.1 Leptonychotes weddellii
GGCTCAGTTGGTTAAGCGACTGCCTTCGGCTCAGGTCATGATCCTGGAGTCCCTGGATCGAGTCCCGCATCGGGCTTCCTGCTCGGCAGGGAGTCTGCTTCGTCCTCAGACCCTATCCCCTCTCAGATGTTCTCTCTCTCTCATTCTCTCTCTCTCAAATAAATAAATAAAATCTTTAAAAAAAAAAAAAAAAAAAAAAAGATTTATGGGGCTCCTGGGTGGCCCTGTCGTTAAGCGTCTGCCTTCGGCTCAGGTCACGATCTCAGGGTCCTGGGATCGAGCCTGGATCGAGCCCGGCATCGGGCTCCCTTCTCATTGGGAGGCCTGCTTCTCCCTCTCCCACTCCCCCTGCTTCTGTTCCCTCTCTCGCTGTGTCTCTCTCTGTCAAATAAATA
>NW_028061015.1:0-395 GCF_054177405.1 Leptonychotes weddellii
GCGCAGGTAGCCCCCAAGGGAGCGGGAGGAGAAGTTTCCAGAGCAGCAGCTGTAGGACATGTTGGCAGGAGATGTGAGTGTGCCTGAGTGACAGTGAGAAGATTCTGAGGTTGCATTTCATCTCTGGACTGGGGTGTTTATATACTCTCAGCAATAGGTGTGGTAACCTGCATGGTCATCCTTGACATATCTGTGCGCCCTCATTTACATGTGGGTAACTCAGTAATCTCTGTAATTGCAGTTGAATAATTTCCCACATTTGGATTTATGGATGCTATAATTTTGGTGTTACAGCCAAAGCCAATGAACTGCTCCTCTGTCAGAAATGCCATGGATGTTTGACGTTCATGTTCGTCCCATCATGATGAGGAAAACACCACAGCCAGGACAGCTTT
>NW_028061016.1:0-395 GCF_054177405.1 Leptonychotes weddellii
CCAACTTTTCAAGAAGAGAGAAAAGTAGCAC
The DNA here is from genome assembly GCF_054177405.1 of Leptonychotes weddellii. NCBI lineage: Eukaryota > Metazoa > Chordata > Mammalia > Carnivora > Phocidae > Leptonychotes > Leptonychotes weddellii. Next base: position 32 of record NW_028061016.1, read on the forward strand.
TACATCTTTATAAAATTGCATTAAAAATATTAGTATCTCAAGAGAGCATGCCACTTAAACAAAAGTCTCAAAAATGCACTAAATAGAACATTTACCTTATCCACAAGAAGTATGCTATTTGGGATTCATAAGGAATTAGAGATATACCTGTTAGACTAACCCTTCCAGGTAGCTATTACCTCTTGAAAGCAAGCACATCACAGAAAACAAAACAATCACAGAACTTGTAGCAAAAAACAAAATCAATGAAAGCATTATAGAGCTCTCACTGCTAAAAGTTAGAACCCAATATGGCAGATACCACTTAAGTAAATTTAACTGCATAAGATTTCTCTTTAAAATGAGCATTTTAGGGGCACCTGGG
>NW_028061017.1:0-395 GCF_054177405.1 Leptonychotes weddellii
TCAGGGTCTCCAGCCGTGTCCCGGGCTCCGGAAGTTGCACGGTTTCCTTCTGTGTTCCTGCCTAAATAGTCTGGCATTGGCCAAGGTGTCCCACATCCATTATGCCCTCGGACCTAGCTCTAGGATCAGATCAAGACCACAGCCAGGACAAGGGTTAGGGTTACAGTCCAGGAGGCTATGTGGGCCTCTTCAATGCTAGCTTGTTCTGAGCACAAGCATTAGGGTGAGGCTCAGTCTTAGGGCTCGGTTTCAGGGAGTAGGCATACGGTGGGGCTGAGGGTCAGGTTTTCACTCCAGGCCATCCAGGTGGTTGCACGTGGCAAGGTTTCCTTCTGTATTCTTGGCAGATTTGTCCTGCCCCAGTCTTGTGTCTCAAATCTGGCCTTTCCTGAAAC
>NW_028061018.1:0-395 GCF_054177405.1 Leptonychotes weddellii
GACACAGTGTGGGGCCAGAGCCTCTCTTCTGTTAGGATGAATATTTAAGTGATGTTGTCTTGGGACAATATTGAGAGAGCAGAAAAAGAAAAGGCAGCAGAAAGCCTTGCCTTTCAATGGACAGAATAAAACCTGGAGGTGGCTGTGGTATTTTAGAACAGGTCAGACCCCGGGGAGTAGAATCCTGGCTCACTGTGCCTTTGCGAAGTCAGTCAATAGTATGGGACCTTGGTCTCCACAGGAGGACACAGAGGAGTTCCAACCTAATGGCAGAACATTCAACGGGGTTCTCAGTAGCTCGAAAAATCATCAGGTGGGGCTTCTCTCCTCTCTTTTCCCTATCTATCTGTCTATCTATCTATCTATCTATCTATCTATCTATCTATCTATCTATC
>NW_028061019.1:0-395 GCF_054177405.1 Leptonychotes weddellii
GGCCGGCGGGCCCGGCCCCGCGCCGCCACCCCCGGCCCACCGCGCCGCCTCGCCCGCAGCGCCCGCCCGCCCGCCCGCCCGCGCTCGCTCGCCGCCGGCGCCCGGCTCTCTGCGGCGGCCAATGCAGCCCGTGGAAGCGCCGCCGCCGGCCCGCCTGCCCGCCCGCCCGCCTGCCCTCCCGCCGCCGGCCCCGCCGCCCGCCGCCCCCCGCGCACGCCGGCAGCCCGAACACTCGGCCCGGGGGCCGAAAACACGTTAAAAAAATTTTTTTAATTAAAAAAAATTTTTTTTGCGCCAGTCAGCGCGGACGCCGCCGGGGGTGGAAACTCGCGGGGCTCGGGGTTCGCAGCGCCTCAGGCAGCCTGTGGGCCGGGGTTCCGGCGCGGGGCAGGGCT
>NW_028061020.1:0-395 GCF_054177405.1 Leptonychotes weddellii
GGAGGAGCCCGACACAGTAACCTCCGCGCGCGCCCACAGCTCCCGGCTCTCCTACCCGGGGACCCTGAGAGCAGCTCCCCAGGCGGGCGCCCCCTGGAGGTCACGTGTGAAAGTCAAGTTCAGCCCCTTGGGTAAGAAGGGGAACTCAGACTCAGGGGCCTGAGGGGGTATAGCTCAGTGGTAGAGCATTTGACTGCAGACTCAGGGGCCTGGGATGGAGACTCTAGGTATGTCCCTTGGCCCCCGCGCTCCCCTGCCCTCCACCGAGCTTCCCTGGGGCCCACTGGCCCCGACGGGTCTGAAGTGCCACCCCCACTGTGCCCAGCCCACCCTGTCCCCTGTCAGATTCGGCCTCAGATCACCTGGCCTGCTGGCTTGAAGTATGTTTGAGGAGG
>NW_028061021.1:0-395 GCF_054177405.1 Leptonychotes weddellii
TTAAAGATTTATTTATTTATTTTTATTTGAGAGAGAGAGAATGAGAGAGAGCGAGTACATGAGAAGGGGGAGGGTCAGAGGGAGAAACAGACTCCCCGCCGAGCAGGGAGCCTGATGCGGGACTCGATCCCGGGACTCCAGGATCATGACCTGAGCCGAAGGCAGTCGCTTAACCAACTGAGCCACCCAGGCGCCCCCTGATTTCAAATTATATTACAAAGCTATAGTAATCAAAACATTATAGACCAACAGAACTGAATAGACAGCACAGAAATAAACCCATAAATATAAGATCAACTAACCTTGACAAGGGGGCCTTTGCAGGGGCTAGGGTAAGGAGGAAATGGGGAAATGATGGTTAAAAGTGATGGTATAAAGTTTCAGTTATTGAGATG
>NW_028061022.1:0-395 GCF_054177405.1 Leptonychotes weddellii
ATTTACATTTGCATATTGCTAGAAAATATTTCCATCAATAGTGTGGTAAGTGGCATTGACTCGTATATCTGGTTGTGATATTTTAAAGCTGTGAATGCTTGGATTAATAAAGTATTCTTATGCATCCTGTTTTCTCCTTGGAAATCTAGAATGTTGAAATGCATGGGATAATTTAAGATTGATGGTTCTAGCTTGGCAGGTGTTGAAGGGACAGCATCAGTTCTCTTGGGAGTTGTCTTATTCCTCAGCCACTGGGAAAAGGAAAACAAACAACAAAATAAAACACAACTTAAGTTCTAATTAAGCATCTGAGAAATCGCTCTTGTTTTGCCTGCTATTTCAGGGGTTTGAGAAAAATGTGGGAAATAAAATGATTTTACAAATGTCTGGTGATG
>NW_028061023.1:0-395 GCF_054177405.1 Leptonychotes weddellii
TTTACTTTATTCTTGAGAATAAACCTACCAGCTTCCGAATGCGGTCCAAGACAAGGTCAATGATCTCCTTGCCAATGGTGTAGTGCCCTCGGGCGTAGTTGTTGGCAGCGTCCTCCTTGCCGGTGATGAGCTGCTCAGGGTGGAAGAGCTGCCGGTAGGTGCCGGTGCGAACTTCATCTGCAAAAGGCAAATAGAACAGCCACCCCTCACTCACCCCCTGCACAAGCCCGCTCAACCCCAGGGTGTCCGCGGAGCCTCAAGACAGACCTCCTGTCCCAGACACCCCCCTCCACTGTCTCACCCCGGGAGCTCACGGGGGTCACTGAGGCCAACTCACCAATGACCGTGGGTTCCAGGTCTACGAACACGGCCCTGGGCACATGCTTGCCAGCGCC
>NW_028061024.1:0-8390 GCF_054177405.1 Leptonychotes weddellii
AGGTCTGTGATTCAACAATCTTGCACAATTCACAGCGCTTACCATAACACATACCCTCCCCAATGTCTATCACCCAGCCACCCCATCCCTCCCACCCCCACCACTCCAGCAACCCTCAGTTTGTTTCCTGAGATTAAGAATTCCTCATATCAGTGAGATCATATGATACACGTCTTTCTCTGATTGACTTATTTCGCTCAGCAATAGGTATCTATTATTCTAGAGAGACAGTACCTGATGCTTATTTAATTCTAATAAACTTTACTACTACAAAAATTCTATTGTCGATCTGTATAAGATCATAAGTGGTTCCGGGGTGGGGGGAATCAAAAATTATTGTAGGAGAAAGAGAAACTGGGGCGCCTGGGTGGCTCAGTTGTTAAGCATCTGCCTTCGGCTCAGGTCATGATCCCAGGGTCCTGGGATCGAGCCCCGCATGGGCTTCCTGCTCGGCGGGGAGCCTGCTCCTCCCTCTCTCACTCTCCCTGCTTGTGTTCCCTCTCTGGCTGTCTCTCTCTCTGTCAAATAAATAGATTAAAAAAAGAAAAATCTTTAAAAAAAAAAAGAAAGAGAGACTATCTTAATTTCTAAGAATGTTTTTCTGGGAGTAATGAGTGGCTGAGGAAGAGATTACAAGTAGGTAACTTTGTCTTTATTTCAAGAAACTGAAGACTAAACATTGAGTGTTCTACACATATAAATGGTAAGATTTATTTTTAAGGCTGATCCAGTTGTTTCATAAATTTTAATAGTTCACTGATCAAATTAGCAGGTCTATAAAAAACCCTAGATAGAATGAATTTGTAATTCCAAGATTACAAATATTTTCATTGAACTCACTGAGGAATTTAAGGAAGAATTAAGAAAAAATGATTTTTGAATTTTAAATACATTGTAATGAAAATGTGAAGGAGGAGCATTTTCATGTGTTGTACAATGTCTTATATGTGACCTTTAGGAAAGAACTCTATGGGTGTATGAGCCTATACTCAAACATGATGGTAGAAATTTCCAGTAGCAACAAGTGCACATAAGAAATGTAAAATTTTAGTTGATTCTAAAATATATATGTAATACAGGACATTCTGGGAAATATAGCCATTCTACTCTAAGGAAGAAAAATTATGTCAAATGGTTCCAAATAGACAAGAAAGACATGAGCTTAAAATATAGTTTGGTGGCAACAACGAAATCTTCTTTCAAGATGCTTATCAAGTATCATATTAGCTTTTTAAAGGATTTGTTACTTTAAATGAAATAGCCCCACAAGGAAATTGACTCAGCACAGTCCTGACTGCTTTTTATCTTTATTTCCAAAAGGGATTGCTTCCTTTAAAGGACACAAAGACGCAGATAAATACATTTTTCTTCAGATGCTTCAAATTTGAACCTCTTCACAACTTCAATAAATACAAGTTTTGAAATGAGTCCACACACTTAAAGTCTTTCTGAAATGCATTGTGTGCACTGTGCAGGAGTTGATGTGCCCTAGTAAAATAATCATCCATTTTTTTCTTCTTTCGGCTTCTGTACTATAGGCAATGTAGAGAAAATGTAAAAACTGAGATGCATTTGTCATTGTTTAAAACTGAAATCACCATGTTAGATTCTTACTCCAGTGAAAAAGTGATCAACATTTTTGCAAAGTAGAAAAGTTCAAAACATTCATATGAATGCTGAAATTAATTTAATTAAACTCAACCCATAGTAAACAGACACAGTAATAACTTCAATATATGATGTAACATGGCTTAGATATAGATTACCCTCCATACAACTAAATAAAGGTAAAGTATATTTTTATAGCTGTTGTACTTTTTACTTATGCAATTGTGATGAAAGTCAATTGTGACTTAGATGCCAGTAAAACAACAGACTCATCAGAAAGTTTAACGAGAGTTGTAATTGACATATCATGCATTTTGCCACTTCATGTCAGTTTTGTAACTCTTCTGAAACTAATATTAGAAAGTAAGAAACAGTTTTCATTTAATATCAATATAAATCTGCTGCCTCTAACATACTTTGTAGTGATAATGATTGAGAAAAATAATTAACACACCTTACTGTCTATGAAAAGTATAGTTTAATAATGAGAAATTTATTGACCATATGAATATCTCATTTCCTAGCAGGAGGAAAAAGAAAGATAATTCAGTGATTATAATATATCGTGAAATGGATACATCATCTTATTTTTTTGTTTTTTTTTGTTTTCTTGATAACACTTTTTGCATCAGAATATACACAATATGACTTATAATAGCAGTTAGTATACAAACAAACCATTAACTATTTTCAATACAGCTTTGATTAAAATTAAATTTAGAAGAGGTGCTGTCAGCTTCAGAGGCAAGAAACTTTAGAGAATAAAAGTGTATTTGAGAATGTAAAACCCTAAATTAAAATCAAACTTGTTTAGACAGATAAGAAAGAAGATTAGCAAATATTTATACACCATCGTCATATGTGAATCTAAACTTTCTCTGTTCCTTATCATCATAAAGCAGAATTTCTGTTTTTCTGTTTGCTAAGTCTATTCCTATGATATTGAAAGATCAATTTTAATAATTCCAAAGTCTATTGTCTCACAACTTCGAGATAATAAATGTTATTTTAATAAGAATATTTTATTAAGTGTGTGTTATGAACACACTGTAATTTAACTATGTTTGCAAACGATGGTTGAGCTCATCACTGACCTCGCTATGATTAACTGGTGGATTTTCAACAATATTCACAGATTAGAACACTTAATGTGTGCTAAGTACTCTTTAAGCTCTGCTGATACAATAGATACAAAATATGTAAACATGGAGCTGACATTCTAGCAAGACAAAAAAAAAAAGCTGAACAAATATATAACATACCAATGGTGAAAATGTTGTAAAGAAAAATAAATCAGGGCAAGGGAAAGGGAGTGAGAGTGAGAGGGTATTATTTTATATAAGACAGTCAAAGACGGCATCTCAAAAGAGGCAACATTTCTAAAATTTAAATTCAATAGCCAACATATAGTACATCATTAGTTTCAGATGTAGAGCTCAATAATTCATCAGTTGCATATAACACCCAGTGCTCATCACATCATGTGCCCTCCTTAATGCCCATCACCCAATTACCCCATCCCCCCACCCACCTCCCCTTCATCAACCTTCAGTTTGTTTCCTATAGTTAAGAGTAAGAGGCAATATTTTAACAGAGACCCATGGAAAGCAAGAGAGGGCATTGCAAGAAGAGATACCAGCCAGTGCAAAGGTGTGGCCAAGAAATGTGCTCAATATATTCAGAGAACATCAAGGAGGACAGAGAGATCAGACCAATGAGAGCTCTTAGCTCTTTGGACTCTGATGGTAGCAGTGGAAGGGGTGATGATTGTTGGATTGTGAAAGATGATAGCCACACGGATAAAATTCAGCATAAAAAAAACACACAGATTAACTCAATGCCAAATCTCCCACAGACTTTGTAATTAAGTCTTCATATGAAAACTGATATTGGCCAAATTATAAGAAACATTTCCAAATTATATCATTTTAAGTATTTAGAAGTTCTCAAATGAAAATGTTTGTAAAGCCAACCTCTACTTTTCCACTTTTGTAAAGTTCACCCATAAGACTCAGTCAGTTAATTTGTCCAATTCAGGCTTCTATCCTTAAATCTGGAAGTGTTTCTTCAAATGGATGTTTGGCTTGATTATTTCCATGTCTACTAGATAACTTATGTACTTGGCATTGGTTTACTCTACCAGTCTACTTCTTTTCTAGTACTTCATATGTCTGAAATTGGCTATATCATTCACGTAGTTGGTCAGGCCTCAAACTAGGAAACCTTGTTGACTTGCATCTTTCTCACATACTGAACATCTAATCCATCAGCATATAATCATAATTATTTGTCTCAATTCTATTTCTCACCATACCTACTGCCATACTTCCATGAAACCTGGCTTACATTGGGTTCTACCTGGACTTCAGCAAAAGGTTCCCTACTGATTTCCCCACTTCTGCCTCTTCCTTGCCCTCCTAGTCCCCGCACCACAATTTGTTCTCCAAGTTTGAATATTTCATCCCCTTCTAAAAATCTTGTAATGGCTTCTCTTCTCATTGGGAATATAATGTAAATTAACAGTCATGTCCTCCTAGGCCCCCTATGACCTTGCCTAAACCTGCTCACTTGTCTGACCTCAAATCTAATTGCTGTTACCCTTTGTCTTAGCAACACCAGCCTCCTTTGTGTTGCAGTAACAAGGCCAGCGTGCCTGTGTCTTGGTGAGGAGCATCCCTCCTCCAGTGGATTTACTGCACTTGCAACCTCATCATATCCAGGCCTCTGCTCAAGGGTTATACCCGAGAGGCCTTTCCTGATGGTCTTTCTGGAAGAACACTCGTGTTGTTTCCCTTCATTCAGATGAATTTTCCTTCCAGGGATGTGTCATTGTCTGCTGTCATATTGCTTTATGGATCTATTTGTTTACTATCCCCTTGCCTCTGCTACACCCCCCTCCATTAAAATATAAGCTCCAGGAGAAGAGGGAAGTTATCTTGTCTCCTGCTGATTACTGAGATGAGATAAGTGAAAAGTGGAAGAAAATGGTAAACCTAATAAAATAGAAGACATTCCAATTGGGTGTGAACAGATGCCTAAAATTTTCCAAAGAAAATGCACAAATCATTTTGTTTGTGTCTTTAAGGCAGGTTATGTTTACCTTCAGAGATGTTATACAGACAGAACACTGCTTTCCCTCCACATTGAAGGAGTTTATTTTTAACAGGGAAAACAGGAAATGTTTTGCCTTCAGGACAGAAGAAGGTTAGATTTCAGTGTCTTTTGACAGCAGTGGGCTGTGCTAATTTATATATTATATCTTAAACTCCCCACAAAGTTGCTGTGAGGAATAAATAAGGCCAATATGCTCTTTAAAGTCCATGAGTAAGGTAAGACAATTACTCTTTCGTTATTAATTTTATGTAACTTAAAAAAACGAAAAGTATGTTTTCAAGCATAGAAGAAACATAGCCATTTTGGAAAACATAGAAAAGAATAGTATACAAATATAGAAAAATAGTATACAATAGTATACAAAGAATAGTATTATATACAATAATGAACATAATCTCATTACTCAGAGACGATCATTGAAAATAATTGGGGGGGTGCCTGGGTGGCTCAGTCATTAAGCGTCTGCCTTTGGCTTAGGTCATGATCCCAGGGTCCTGGGATCGAGCCCCACATCGGGATCCCTGCTCAACGGGAAGCCTGCTTCTCCCTCTCCCACTCCCCCTGCTTGTGTTCCCTCTCTCGCTGTGTCTCTCTCTGTCAAATAAATAAAAATTAAAAAAAAAAAAAAGAAAAGAAAATAATTGGGTAAACATAATAATGGTTTCATATCCATCTTATAAATGTACACAGTTTCTTTAAATATATGCCCATGAGTTTATATTACAACTGTTTTAAATTTTCCAGAATATGGATAAATTTATTTTAATATCAGTACATTAAAATAATTGTGATATTATCAATTATTTTCCATCTGACCTGGATTTGCATAATTATCAGATTAAAAACATATCACAACAGAAAATAAAACTCAGTAAACATCTAATCCCCAAAGTTAATATTTTTAATCATTATTTTGATGTAAAACAAATATTTCACCACTAAAGACTTGATTAGATGCTTTCTTTTCAAGCAATAAAAAACGGCAAAAATCACCTTTTAAAAGACAGTACTGTATCATTACAAACTCCTATTCTAGTACATCACTACAGTATAAGGGAATGAAAAATTAACAGAATTTAGATAGAACAAAAACACTAACAGTAGTAGAGCACATTCTGGTACACAAAACAATTATGAGCTCTCCTTTATTTTGAAATACATGAGATTATGCATTTTGAATTAAGGTAATAAAGGTCATAGTTTAGACTCTCCTACCAATTCTGAAACATTACTTCTCTCATCTTTAACAGCTTCAGTTAACAGCTTATTGATGACTCTTTCAAAATTAATTTAATAATGATTCTATTATATGTTTTTTCCACTGTACATAAGCATAGTCAAATATCTTAAATATTCCTCAAAGTTTAATCTAATTCGAACTTTTATTAAAGTCAAATTAAACATCCCAATGAAACACTGGAGTAAATTCACAGAGATGATTTCCTTATAGTTATATATTCAATCTATATTTAAACAGCTGCATGTTTTCTTAGAGATAAAACTCTTTCGGTAGATGTTTAAATTTTAATTTTCAAATTTATGTCTTGTTTATTTATTATAGACTTAGAAAGAAGCTCTCAAAATGAAACACACACAAACACACACATACACACACCTATATCCAGAAGAGAACACTCTATATAATTTGTTTTCATTTAATGTTTCTTTTAAGGATAAAAAAAAATGCTTGAAGCACTGTTTTTGAAAATTTAATGGCTGGAGAAGGCACAGGATTTTTCCTCATTTTATTTCAGTGCATATATTTTTTAATCTGACATCTTAATTTGTGGTAGCTGTTTTCTGAATGACCAATTGATTGATGAAATATAGATATTGATGGAATCAAAATAAAGGTGAGATTGTTTTATGTGCCTATTTCATATAACAGACCCCAACTAACATTATCACTATATTATTTGTATTATTTAAAGAATATATCTTGAGGATTTTTTTTCTCATATTTAGTTAAAATAAAGGTGCTTTATATGGTCAAAATATAAATTTTGGAATAATAAAATTATGTTTCTTTGCTTATTGATCTAATAATATTGGCTAGTCAATTAACATATTTTGGTAATTTTTATTAACAAAATTAAGGTAAATTAAGGATTATAGCAAGAATAATATGTTATTATTATCATTAGTTTTATTTTTATTAGCTTACATACACCATAAGATTCTTGTGATTTAAATAAAATATTATATAAGAATACATTTCTAAACTGCAAAGCATTCTAGAAATATGAAGTACAGCATTCAGTATGGATTGATTGATAGAATCAAAATGATCCATATGACTTTGGTTATTAATCATCACCCCTTTTTTGACTTCATTATTCGTTTTTTTGTTTGTTGAGTTTGAGAAGTTCTTTATAGATCTTGGATATCAGCCCTTTATCTGTAGTGTCATTTGCAAATATCTTCTCCCATGCTGTGGGTTGCCTCTTTGTTTCCTTTTCTGTGAAGAAGTCACAGAAGTTCATTTTTTTTTATCTTGATGAAGTCCCCAAAGTTCATTTTCGCTTTTGTTTCCCTTGCCTTTGGAGACATGTCTTGAAAGAAGTTGCTGTGGCTGATGTCAAGAGGTTACTGCCTATGTTCTCCTCTAGGACTTTGATGGATTCCTGTCTCACACTGAGGTCTTTCATCCATTTAGAGATTATTTTTGTGTATGGTGTAAGCGAATGGTCGAGTTTCATTCTTCTTTATTCTTTTCCAGCACCATTTATTGAAGAGACTGTCTTTTTTCCATTGCATATTTTTTCCTGCTTTGTTGAAGATTAGTTGACCATAGAATTGAGGGTCCATATCTGGGATCTCTATTCTGTTCCACTGATCTATGTGTCTGTTTTTGTGCCAATACCATGCTGTCTTAGTGATCACAGCTTTGTAATATAGCTTGGAATCAAACAACGTGATGCCCCCAGTTTCGTTTTTCTTTTTCAACATTTCCTTGGCGATTCAAGATCTTTTCTGGTTCCATACAAATTTTAGGATTGTTTGTTCCAGCACTTCTGAAAAACGTCATTGGTATTTTGATTAGGATGGTGTTCAAAGTATAGATTGCTCTGGGCAGCATAGACATTTTAACAATGTTTATTCTTCCAATCCATGAGCATGGAATGTTTTTCCACTTTGGAAAATAGTGTGGAGGTTCCTCAAAAAGTTAAAAATATATCTACCCTAAGACCCAGCAATTGCACTACTGGGTATTTACCTCAAAGGTACAGATGTAGTGAAAAGAAGGGGCACTTGCACCCCAATGTTCATAGCAGCAATGTCCACAATAACCAAACTGTGGAAAGAGTCGAGATCCCCTTCAACAGATGAATGGATAAAGAAGATGTGGTCTATATATACAATGGAATATTACTCAGCCATCAGAAAGGATGAATACCCAACTTTTGCATCAACATGGATGGAACTGGAGGAGATTATGCTAAGTGAAATAATTAGAGAAAGTCAATTATCATATGGTTTCACTTATTTGTAGAACATAAGGAATAGCATGGAGGACATTAGGAGAAGGAAGGGAAAAATGAAGGGGGGTACTCAGAGGGGGAGATGAACCATGAGAAACTATGGACTACAGGAAACAAACTGAGGGTTTTAGAGGGGAGGGGCGTAGGGGGATGGGTTAGCCCGGTGATGGGTATTAAGGAGGGTAC
>NW_028061025.1:0-395 GCF_054177405.1 Leptonychotes weddellii
ACCTAGCTGAAGAACACTCTAAGGACCATAAAAAATTCTGTAAGAACGCTGAAGAGTTTGCAAAGAAATCCAGGGAGAAGCAACCTGTGGACTAAACTCTGCCATGACTGATTCCAGCGAGTGTGAACAGAGACCCGGAGCAGCGCATTTGGACACCCCGCAAAGCAGGACTCTGGAAAATTGACATGTGCCGCGGCCTGGCATCTGCTTGTGGCAGTTACTAACTTTCTACAGTTTTCTTAGTCAAAAGTGGTCTAGGTAACCTGTAAAGAAAGGATTAAAAAAATTTTTTTTTATTCTTATGTTAATCCCCATACATTACATCATTAGTTCTAGATGAAGTGTTCCATGATTCATTGTTCGTGCACAACACCCAGTGCTCCATGCAGAACGTG
>NW_028061026.1:0-395 GCF_054177405.1 Leptonychotes weddellii
TTGATGACTTTCTGTAGTGTTATGTTTAGGTTCCTTTCTCATTATCTTTTATGTACCTACAATAGGTTTTTGCTTTGTTGTTACCATGAAATTCACATATAACAGTATGTATGTATATACACCCCCCACCCACACTAGCCTATTTTAAGTTGATATCAGCTTAAATTTGAACACAATCTAAAACCTCTACATTTTTACCTCTCTGCCATGCTTTATTTTTTTTGATGTCATATTTTCCACCTTTTTATTTTGTTTATCTCTTAACTAATTTTTGTAGTTATGGTTAATTTTACAACTTTTGCCTTTTAACCTTCATATTAGCTTTATAAATGGTTAGTCCACTACCTTTACTATATATTCAACTTGAAAGACTGTACTTTCAGGGATCATTTCTA
>NW_028061027.1:0-395 GCF_054177405.1 Leptonychotes weddellii
AAGAAAAAGTAGATACAGATCTCAGTCTATAGACTTAGACTCTAGCATATGGCTAAGACATGTCCAATTGTCAGGTGCAACCAGTCCAGGACAAAAGTCAACCCACATGGGATCCAGCCATGATGAAGAGTGTCAGGTGAGAACAATGTCATAGTAAGGGTTTCATCAACTGTTGAGGAAACAGCTACTTTTCAACTCTCTCTCTACCTTGACCATCACCTCCCATGCCTGGTTTCTCTGTGGCTGTTGACTTCTTTTTGTTTGTTTGGTTGGTTGGTTGGTTTTCGTTTTTTGCTTAAGTCAAGGCACCTCCTCATGGCTTCTGTAAACAACATTTACTGGCCCATAATATAGCCACTTGGCTACTAACATAACCTGCCCTGGGCAGGCTGCTC
>NW_028061028.1:0-395 GCF_054177405.1 Leptonychotes weddellii
GGTGGTAGCAGAGGATGAACAGAGCTCAAAAACAAAGGGAAGACCTTTACCTCTTTCCTGTGGATTTCTGCAGTGTGCTGTGTCTACTCACTTGCCTATCAAGATCTTCCATTGTGTTCTAAACATGCGTTAGTACTGGGAGTGAGACACCTAAAAAATCCTGAAACTACAGAGCACAGTTCACACCGCTGACCTGTATCGATCTGTTTTAAAACTGATACTCACTGGTGCAGCCACTCTGGAAAACAGTATGGAGGTTCCTCAGAAAATTGAAAATAGAGCTACCCTACGACCCAGCAATTGCACTACTGGGTATTTACCCCAAAGATACAAATGTAGGGATCTGAAGGGGTCCGTGCACCCCGATGTTTATAGCAGCAATGTCCACAACAGCC
>NW_028061029.1:0-395 GCF_054177405.1 Leptonychotes weddellii
GGGCCCCCCATCAGGCTCTCTGCTCAGGGGTGAGTCGGCTTCTCCCTCTCCCTCTGAGATCTTTCTCACTTTCGCTCTCTCTCAAATAAGTAAATAAAATCTTAAAAAAAAAAAAGAATCTGTTTCTTGGTTTGTCTCTCTCTCTCTCTTTTTCCTTTGCTTATTTGTTTTCTTAAATGCCACATATAAGTGAAATCATGTGGTATTTGTCTTTCTCTGACTGACTTATTTCACTTAGCATTATACTCTCTAGCTCCATCCATGTTGTTGCAAATGACAAGATTTCATTCTTTTTTTATGGCTGAATAATATTCCATTGTGTATATTTATACCACATCTTCTTCTTTTTTTTTTTTCTCTTTCTTTTTTTTTTTCTGTGTACATGTTTTATTCTT
>NW_028061030.1:0-395 GCF_054177405.1 Leptonychotes weddellii
AAGATTTTAAGTAATCTCGGGCGCCTGGGTGGCTCAGTTGGTTAAGTGACTGCCTTCGGCTCAGGTCATGATCCTGGAGTCCCGGGATCGAGTCCCGCATCGGGCTCCCTGCTCAGCAGGGAGTCTGCTTCTCCCTCTGACCCTCCTCCCTCTCATGCTCTCTGTCTCTCATTCTCTCTCTCTCAAATAAATAAATAAATCTTTAAAAAAAAAAAAAAGATTTTAAGTAATCTCAACACCCTACATGAGGCTCAAACCTTAAACCCAGAGATCAAGAGTCACATGTTCTACCACTGAGCCAGCCAAATGCCCTGAGAATTCAGTGTTTTTTACTAATGATTCTTGTGAGGTAAAAAAAGAATACATACGGCAGGCTTTTGTTCCCACACTATACC
>NW_028061031.1:0-395 GCF_054177405.1 Leptonychotes weddellii
GCTCAGTTGGTTAAGCGACTGCCTTCGGCTCAGGTCATGATCCTGGAGTCCCGGGATCGAGTCCCGCATCGGGCTCCCTGCTCGGCAGGGAGTCTGCTTCTCCCTCTGACCCTCCTCCCTCTCATGCTCTCTGTCTCTCATTCTCTCTCTCTCAAATAAATAAATAAAATCTTTAAAAAAAAAAAAAAAAAAAAAAAAAGAAATTTTATCAGGTAGAAACTATTGGGTGGTGGCTGTATTTCACAATTTATTTACTATTTTGAGATGGAAAATCAGGAATTACTTTTAATCATAAATTAGAAAAAAACCCTTTAACTCAATCCTCATAACAACGCTCCAAGGTTGCAACTATCAAATTAAGAAACCTAGGGTTGGAGAAGCTAGGTAAATTGCCT
>NW_028061032.1:0-395 GCF_054177405.1 Leptonychotes weddellii
GGTGGTAGCAGAGGATGAACAGAGCTCAAAAACAAAGGGAAGACCTTTACCTCTTTCCTGTGGATTTCTGCAGTGTGCTGTGTCTACTCACTTGCCTATCAAGATCTTCCATTGTGTTCTAAACATGCGTTAGTACTGGGAGTGAGACACCTAAAAAATCCTGAAACTACAGAGCACAGTTCACACCGCTGACCTGTATTGATCTGTTTTAAAACTGATACTCACTGGTGCAGCCACTCTGGAAAACAGTATGGAGGTTCCTCAGAAAATTGAAAATAGAGCTACCCTACGACCCAGCAATTGCACTACTGGGTATTTACCCCAAAGATACAAATGTAGGGATCTGAAGGGGTCCGTGCACCCCGATGTTTATAGCAGCAATGTCCACAACAGCC
>NW_028061033.1:0-395 GCF_054177405.1 Leptonychotes weddellii
CCAAAAGACAGCAGGGATAGCTATGCTTATGTCAGACAAAATAGAATTTAAATCAAAAACTGTAACAAAAAAGGTCATTATATAATGATAAATGTGTGAATTTATCAAAAGAACATAATAATTATAAATTTATTTGTATTTGTAGCATCTAAATATATTAAGCAAATATTAACAGATCTGAAGGCTGAAATACCTAGAGTCTTCAATACCCCACTTTCAACAATGGATAGATCATCCAGACAGAAAATCAAAAAGGAAATAAGGGACTTGAACTATACTTTTGAACAAATGGACCTAACACACATGTTGACTATTCCATCAGACAGCAACAGAATATACATTCTTCTCAAATGCACAGGGAACATTCTTCATGATAGATTATGATAGGTCATTAA
>NW_028061034.1:0-395 GCF_054177405.1 Leptonychotes weddellii
ATTCAGCATAACTTGTATCCAGCAAATAAAAATTAGACTTGAGAGGGGCTTTAATTTGAATAAAATTGTTGTGTCATCTATGAAAATTTAAGAGGTTAAGTTATAAATTGTTAATAGTAGGCTGATACTAATAATTTAGTCTTATACTGCTAAAATATAATTTTAATCTTTGTCACCACATTTTAATACCATGATGAACAGATAAATGGAAATGTTCATACCTGCAATGAGCATGTTGAAATTGAGATTCAATTAAGTGGATTCACTTGACGGTTTACTCCAGATTTCCCACATGAACTGAAGTGTAGATGCTGTATCTCAGTACTTTTCCTCTGGTAGCTTTTTATACATTTTAGGTTGGAATAATTTTATTTTTATTTATATAAATTTGTATT
>NW_028061035.1:0-8390 GCF_054177405.1 Leptonychotes weddellii
AAACAAAGCTGGGGGCATCACATTGCCCGATTTCAAGCTATATTACAAAGCCGTGATCAGCAAGACAGCATGGTACTGGCACAAAAACAGACATACAGACCAATGGAACAGAATGGAGAGCCCAGATATGGACCCTCAACTCTATGGTCAACTAATCTTTGACAAAGCAGGAAAAAATATGCAATGGAAAAATGTCTCTTCAATAAATGGTGCTGGGAAAATTGGACAGCCACATGCAGAAGAATGAAACTCGACCATTCTCTAACACCCTACACAAAGCTAAACTCAAAATGGATGAAAGACCTCAATGTGAGACAGGAATCTATCAAAATCCTAATGGAGACATAGGCAGTAACCTCTTTGACATCGGCCACAGCAACTTCTTTCAAGATACATCCCCAAAGGCTAGTGAAACAGAAGCAAAAAAATGAACTTTTGGGACTTCATCAAGATAAAAATCTTCTGCACAGCAAAGGAAACAGTCAACAAAACATAGAGACAACTCACAGAATGGGAGAAGATATTTGCAAATGACACTACAGATAAAGGGCTGGCACCCAAGGTCTATAAAGAACTTCTCAAACTCAACACACACACACACACACAAAAAAAATCAAGTCAAAAAATGGGCAGAAGACGTGAACAGACACTTCTCTGAAGAAGACATACAAATGGCTAACAGACGCATGAAAAAATGTTGATCATCATTAGCCATCAGGGAAATCTAATCAAAACCACATTGAGATACCACCTTTCACCAGTTAGAATGGCAAAAATGGACAGAGAAAGAAACAACAAATGTTGGAGAAGTTGTGGAGAAAGGGAACCCTCTTACACTGTTGGTGGGAATGCAAGTTGATACAGCCACTTTGGAAAACAGTGTGGAAGTTCCTCAAAAAATTAAAAATAGAGCTACCCTATAACCCAGCAATTGCACTCCTGGGCATTTACTCCAAAGACACAGATGTAGTGAAAACAAGGGCCATATGCATCCCAATGTTCATAGTAGCAATGTCTGCAATAGCCAAACTGTGGAAAGAGCCGACATGTCCTTCAACAGATGAATGGATAAAGACAGTATGCTTTTAAAATATTACTTTAATTATTATATCTAGAATGAATTGAGAAGGAAAGGATCAAGATTGGGAGTCTGTTAAGAGATGAGTATGATGTAGAAAAAGATGGATTGTGTGTACTTTGAACTTAGTTGAGGAATGGAGAATGGGTAGATAAGGAATCTCCAAGAATGAGTACTGACTCTCATGTTTCTAGATTGAGCATAGGTGAATGGTAGTTTTATTCAATGAGATAAGGAAGAGGAGGGAAAGAAAAGATTTGGGATAAAAGTCATAAAAAGTTTATATATGAAGATTCGATGGAAAATTCTAAGAAATATATTAAGTAGAAAATTAATAAAGATGTTTAATGTAAGAGAATGAATAGCGCTGTCTTAAAGCAATCCATTTATCCAGAGAGAAAGTATAAGAGTAAAGTGTGTGTTCATGATTTTATTCTGAGAAATTGAAACATTTCCATGTCTAGTATTGAAGAAAGAATTGGTGAAGTGACTCAAAAGAGTAGTTAGATGAGAGAAAAATAAAGTAGGAGAGTGTTGGATCATATAAATTAAAACAGCAGCTGGAGGAATTGGCAAATGACATCAAATGATTTGGGATATCATAAGCATTTTAAGGAGGGATTGCATTAGCAAGATCATTGCTTATTTAGAGATGAGATAAAGAAGATTAAGTTCAGAGGGCTATAAAGTGTTGTGCATTAGCTTGGGTGAGAGATAATAGTGATCTTAACCAGCAAATAAGTAGTGAGGATAGAGATTAATGAGAAAAAAAAAGATAAATATTTGGAGATAAAGTTGACAAAAATGGTGATTGATTAAATGCTAGAAATAAAGATAGGGAAGAGTCAAGGAGTATGGCCAGGTTTCTGGCATTTACAACAGTTTGAGCAATGCCTGTTATGGAGTTTGGGAGCAAAGAAAATGCAGGTTTCTGTAGGAAGGTGCTGAGTACAGTTTTAGACATATTGATTTTGATGTGAATGTGAGATAGCCAAACAAAGATAATTTGATCAGAGCGAAATTCACAAGAGAAGAAATGAAGATGTAGTTTAGAATTTCACAAACCCATGAACAGGAGTGCCTAGGGGAAGTGCATGGACTTGGAAAGGTAACCTGGGCTTTGCATGAGCATTTTAAGCAGGATACACACTATTCAGTTTGCTTCCAGACACTAACATAGCTATCCTCAGGTTAATGTTTTATTCTAGTTCCCAAAGTCATCAAAGTTTGGGAACCTTGGAGAAGACAGAAGTGCAGGGTTGAGCATGGAAGAGAAAAAATATCAAACGGACAAGCAAAGAGGAACAGCAGACAGATTAGGAATAAAAAAAGACTTAGAGAATGGTTTTAAAGATGACAAGGGGGTGCCTGGGTTGCTCAGTGGGTGGAGCATTGGATTCTTGATTTCAGCTCAGGTCATGATCTCAGGGTTGTGGGATGAGGCTTTGCATCGGGTTCCACACTCAGCATGGAGTCTGCTTGTCTCTCTCCCTCTGCTCTTCCCCCACCTCAAATAAATAATAAATAAATAAATAAAATCTTTTTAAAAAAGATGCCAAGGGAGGGATGATATGATCAATAGTGTTAGGTTTAGTTGAGGTGTAAAATAATAAAATAATTGTTGATATCCACTCAAGTTACTAATGAATAGATCATTTTCCTCTAACTAAGAGCAATTTCAATGGAATAGAGGTTAACAGAAGACAGACTTCAGTGATTTAAGAATTGAGGAGCATGTGAGTGTAAACAACTTGAACATATTCAACTGGAGAGAAGTTAGTGTTGAGGGAGTGGTGAGATCTAAAGCTTAAGTAGTAACATTAAACAGAATTAGGAATGTATTCTCTGTAGGAAGAAACAGAAAGATAAAACAACTGATTAGATGTATGCACATTTGTGTTTATGACAGGAAGTTGATGGTGCTCTATTTTCTCAAAGGAGTGGCAGGGAAAGTAATTATTTAAGACAGAAAAGGTAAGTGAAGAGAGGGAAATTCCCAGAACTGCCCTAGAGAATGGAGAAGACTGGGGTATTAGGAGCACCTGGACCAGACTCCAGCAGATATTAGCAAATTTAATTTACTTACATATATATTAAAAAATACACTACTTCTAAGTTTCTTATTTATTCCAGGAATGCAAGGTTGATTGAATATTAAACAAATCAATTTTGTAATTAACCATATTAGCAGTCATAAGAAGAAAAATCACATGATCATATTAACTCATGCAGAAAAAGCATTTGACAGGGGCTTCTGAGTGGCTCAGTCAGCTATGCATCCAACTCTTGATTTCAGCTCAGGTCATGATCTCAAGGTCCTGGGATCTAGCCCGGAGTTGGGCTCCCTGCTCAGCAGGGAGTCTGCTTGTCTCTCTCTCCCTCTGACCCACCCCTGCTTTTCTTTCTCTCTCTTAAGTAAATAAGGAAATAAATCTTTAAAAATGAAAAAAAAATTGACAAAATTCAACTCCCATTCATGATAAAAATTGTCAGCAAAGTAGGCATAGAAAGGAAATCATCAACCTGATAGCATAAAAAAAAAACAAAAACACGCACACCTTAACTAGAGTTAACATTACTTAATGTTCAATGACAAAAGACTGAATGCTTCCCTCAAAGATTGGGTATATGAGTAAGATGTCCACTCTTAACTACTCCTTTTCAACTTGGTAGTGAAATTCCTAGCCAGTTGAATATAATGAGAAATGAAAGCAAATAATTACAAGTTGACAATGAATAAATAAAGGTATTCTTATTTTCAAATTGCATAATTAGCAACAAAATATATAAAATGATCTACAAAAAACAAAACAATATCTTCCAGAACTAATAGGTGATTTTAGTAAGGTCACAAGACACAAGGTCAACACACACAATTATATTTCTAAATACTAGCCATTTACAATTAGAAACTGAAATTTAGAACTCAGTGCATTTACAAGAGCTCAAAAATAGGTGTAAGCTCAACACAAGGTGTATAGGATCTGTATCAGCATAACAGTATGGAGGTTCCTCAAAAAGTTAAAAAGAGAACCACCTTATGATCCAGTAATTGGACTACTAGGTATTTACCCAAACAATGCAAAAATACTAATCCAAATGGGTAAATGCACCCTGATATTTATAGCACCATCATTGACAATAGTTCGACTATGGAAACAGCCCAAATATCCATTGAATGATGAATGGATAAAGAATAAAATAATGGAATATTCCTCAGCCAGAAAAAAGAACAAAATCTTGCTATTTGCAATGACATGGATGGAACTAGAGGGTATTATGACAAGCAAAATAAGTCAGTGAGAGACAAATACCATATGATTTCACTCATATGTAGAATTTAAGAACAAAACAAAGAAGCAAAATGGAAAAAAAAAGTGACAAACCAAAAAACAGACTCGTAACTATAGAGAACAAACTGATGGTTACCAGAGGGGAGATAGGTGGGGGATGGGTTAATTAAGTGATGGAATTAAGGAGTGCACTTGTCAGGATGAGCACCAGATGATGTTTGAAGTGTTGAATCATTATATTCTGCATCTGAAACTATGTTAAACTAAGTGGAATTTAAATAAAAACTTGAAAAAAAGAAAAGCATAACACATTGATAAAAAAAAATCAAAGACCCAAATAAATGTAGAGAAACATTATGTTCATAAGATCAGAAGACATCACATAGTGATTAGATAAAATTGTTCTATAGGGTAGATACAATTTCTATCATAATCGCAGCAGTTTGCTTAGAATTGTCTTGGTTGTAGCACCAAAAGCTTCACTTCCAAGGAAATCCCTTCATGGGATGTGATAAATCCCAGCTTTTGGCTATGAATAAAAAAGACTGGGGTGGGGAGAATGGAAACCCTACAGAATCTTTATGGTAGCCCCCAAATCAGGTTTGAATGCATTTTAGTGTTAAATGGATACAGTATATATATTTTAATGGAAACAACATAAGTATATATATGTATTAATATATATATATATATATATATATAAATTTAAATTCAATAGGCCAAAATATAATACATCATTAGTTTCAGATGTAGTGTTCAGTAATTCATCAGTTGCATATAACACCCAGTGCTCATCACATCACATGCCCTCCTTAATGCCCATCACCCAATTACCCCATCCCCCCACTCACCTCCCCTGCAGCAACCCTCAGTGTGTTTCCTATAGTTAGGAGTCTCTCATGGTTTTTCTCCCTCTTTGATGACTTCCCATTCAGTTTTCCATCCCTTTCCCTATGATCCTCTTATATTATCTGCTTTTCATAGGTACTGTCACTGTTTTCCCCCCTGACCATTGATGTTGGCAACCATGATTTAGAGTATACAGTAATGGATAATCTATTATTGCATCACTTTAATTGATGTGATTTAAATGTGCTACTTAAGCCTCTTGTAATCATGAGTAAAATCAGTCTGCATTTGACTTTATCTGTGGATTAAGGGTCCTGTTTTGTATCTACTTTGTGACTAGTTCAATTTTTAACTTTATGAATACTGTGACCATATTTGCAAGAATTCAAAGAGTGAAAAATAAGGATAATTGTAATACCAAAGTCAGTATGCCCCAGACTTCACTGAAGAGAAGGATTAATGTTTGTGTTATTTTAATGAAAAAAATGAAGGACACATACAACCAGATTAGAAAGGTAAATAAACAAACTAGAGAATAATGCATGATATACAGAATGTAATTGGAGTTGGATAAGGTAGAGAAGATGATGTGATTTCTTTTTTTTTTTAAGATTTTATTTATTTATTCATGAGAGAGAGAGAGAGAGAGAGGCAGAGGCAGAGGGAGAAGCAGGCTCCCCGCGGAGCAGGGAGCCTGATGCGGGACTCAATCCCAGGACCCTGGGATCATGACCTGAGCTGAAGGCAGACGCTTAACGGACTGAGCCACCCAGGCATCCCGATGATGTGATTTCTATTAGTTTGGTCACTTTTCAGTTTTCTGAAAACATGCAGAAACATTAATGATATTGTTGGTTTTATAGAAATGGAAGGAAATAGCCTCCTTAGAAATATGCTTGCAAGCTGGCTCTCAATGTTTCCAGATGTAGAAAATATACCAAATTTTTGGTTTTCTTTTAAACCATATTTTCAAAATATAGAAGAATGCCCTTGTCTAGTTTGGAAATACATTGAAGATGATAGTACAGAAAAGGAGAATAAGATAGAAGTGTACATGCATCCCCCCCCCCACTGTTGATCTTTGAAAAGGACAGGAGCCTAGAAAAAGATGAACTGACTGCATCTGAGTTGCTTGAAGCTATATTGTGGTTGCAACTAAAATGGATACAGCACAAACATTTATATATTTTGGGTGGGAAGGGTATAGGACTACATCATATCTTAATCTTTTTTTTAAAAAATGGTCATCATCATCCTCCAGCAGCAGCAGTGGCAGAAGCAGCAGCAGCAGCAACTTGAGGCTGCACCCCGGGCCAGGCCCCCAAAGTGGTGCTCAACTGAGAGGGGGGCTCAGGGCCCCAAGGGGCTTCCCCTCCAAGAGCAGAGGCAGCAAGAGGACGTGTGTGTCTTGCACAGGTCCATGCGGGGAGAGCAGTGGGGATGGAGACCCGCACCACCTTCTGGTCCTCCCTTCAGATAAGATAGTGAGGAGGAGGAACAAGATGGCAGAGGAGTAGGAGACCTAAATTTAGTCTGGTCCCAGAAATTCAGCTAGATAGGGATCAAACCATTCTGAACACCTATGAACTCAACAGGAGATCAAAGAAAAGAATAGCAGCAATTCTATGAACAGAAAAGTGACCACTTTCTGGAAGGTAGGATGTGTGGAGAAGTGAATCCTAGGTGATATTCGGGAAGATAGACAGCGGGGGGAGGGAGCCTCTGTCAGCTGGCTACAGGCAAGTGACAGAGCAGCAGAGCACAAAATTGGAACTTTTAGAAGTCTGCTCTGCTGAGGGACATCGCTCCAGTGGCTAAGCGGGGGGTGGAACCCTCACTGCGACAGTGTGGTCTCAGGACCCTCAGGGTCACAGAAAGACCGGGGGTGCCTGAGTGTAGCAAAGCTACCAGGTATCAGCATGGGAAGCTGGCTGCAGAGATGGAGCCAAGGAGTGGGCTCTTAGCTCAGAGTTGCCATAAACCATGATCTGTGGCACAGTCAGGCCACGGTTCTTCCAGCAGGGACCCAACAGGTGGCAGATGGGAGAAACTTCCCTTCCTCCCCTGGGAGGAGCTGGGCAGGAGCACACCACAAGAATCTGCTGGGTTTGGAGACTGCACATGGGGGTCGAGTGCCAGAGATAGCAATGCTTGGTCACAGGCCGGGTGAGCACAGAGTGCGTCTGGAGACTGGGGAGACAGGAGTGATTGATTGCTTTTCTCTGGGGACACACAGAGGAGTGGGGCCCTGAGTTCTTGGCTCCTCTGGGGCAGAGATTAGGAGGCCGCCATTTTCACTCTCGTCCTCCACAGCTGTACGGAAAGCTTTCAGGGAACAAAAGCTACCAAGAGCAAACCTGAGCAGAATACTTAGCCCTTCCCCTGGGAAGGGTGGGACAATTCCGCCTCAGGCAAAGACATTTGTCACTACAAAAGGCCCCTCCCTGAGAAGATCAGCAAGAAAAACCAGCCAAGACCAAGTTTACTGATCAATGAGAACAGCAGAACTCCAGCACTAGGGGAGTACAGCACGTAGAATTCATGGCTTTTGTTCCCATGATTCTTTAGTCTTTCAAAGTTAATTTTTTAATTTTCATTTTCTTTTTTTTTTTTTTGAATTTTACTTTTTCTCTTTTTCAACCAACATCTTATCAATCCCTTTTTTAAAAATATTTTTTATTTTCCATTTTTAGAGTCATATTCTATCCCTTCATAGCAGGTAACCTTATTTTTTGTATATGGTCTAAAACTGGAACTCAATCACAAGAAAAAATTTGGCAGAAATTCAAACACTTGGAAGCTAAAGACCACTCTGCTCAAGAATGTTTGGGTCAACCAGGAAATCAAAGAAGAACTTAAACAATTCATGGAAATCAATGAGAACGAAAACACATGGGTCCAAAACCTATGGGATACTGCAAAGGTGGTCCTAAGGGGGAAATACATAGCCATCCAAGCCCCACTCAAAAAAATAGAAAAATCCCGAATTCACCAACTAACTCTACACCTTAAAGAACTAGAGAAAAAGCAACAAACGACGCCTAAGCCACGCATTAGAAGAGAAATAATTAAAATTAGAGCAGAAATCAATGAATTAGAAACCAGAAACACAGTAGATCAGATCAACGAAACTAGAAGTTGGTTCTTTGAAAGAATTAATAAGATTGACA
>NW_028061036.1:0-395 GCF_054177405.1 Leptonychotes weddellii
GGGCCCCCCATCAGGCTCTCTGCTCAGGGGTGAGTCGGCTTCTCCCTCTCCCTCTGAGATCTTTCTCACTTTCGCTCTCTCTCAAATAAGTAAATAAAATCTTAAAAAAAAAAAAGAATCTGTTTCTTGGTTTGTCTCTCTCTCTCTCTTTTTCCTTTGCTTATTTGTTTTCTTAAATGCCACATATAAGTGAAATCATATGGTATTTGTCTTTCTCTGACTGACTTATTTCACTTAGCATTATACTCTCTAGCTCCATCCATGTTGTTGCAAATGACAAGATTTCATTCTTTTTTTATGGCTGAATAATATTCCATTGTGTATATTTATACCACATCTTCTTCTTTTTTTTTTTTCTCTTTCTTTTTTTTTTTCTGTGTACATGTTTTATTCTT
>NW_028061037.1:0-395 GCF_054177405.1 Leptonychotes weddellii
AAAAGGGCAGGGAAATAAGCTCACGGGGAAGTAATTACAATAAAAAATAAGAACATGAGGCCCCCTGTAAGTTAACTCCTTGTCAGTCTGTGTTCTAGACTAGCTCCTGACCTACTCTGTCAATAATGGTATTTTTTTCCAAACAGCTTCTTCCTCTTGTGCTTCATTTCTATGATGGAGCTCAAGGACACCGACGTCTCCGTTCCATCTGAACATTGAGATAGAGACAGTCTCAGCGTCTCTAGCACAAGCCCTGATCTGTGAGTGCAGATTTGGACGGGTGCGGGGCCTTCGTCTTTGCATCAACACCAACATGTGCCCTAGGAGGGAAGTTCTTTTAAAATCTGCAAATCAGAGTGCCCATGTTTTATCAGTCTGATAGACTGGGGTTGCTG
>NW_028061038.1:0-395 GCF_054177405.1 Leptonychotes weddellii
CGCCTGGGTGGCTCAGTTGGTTAAGCGACTGCCTTCGGCTCAGGTCATGATCCTGGAGTCCCAGGATCGAGTCCCGCATCAGGCTCCCTGCTCGGCGGGGAGTCTGTTTCTCCCTCTGACCCTCCTCTCTCTCATGTTCTCTGTCTCTCATTCTCTCTCTCTCAAATAAATAAATAAAATCTTTAAAAAAAAAAAAAAATAAAATCTCTAAAAAGAATAAAAATATAAAAATGGGCAAAGGACCTGAAGAGACATTTGTCCAAAGAAGACACACAGATGGCCAACAGACACAGAAACAGATAACTCAGCATCACTAATCATCAGAGAAACACAAATCAAAACCACAATGAGATATCACCTCACATCTCTCAGAATGGCTAGTACCAAAAAGACAA
>NW_028061039.1:0-395 GCF_054177405.1 Leptonychotes weddellii
AAGCTCCACGCCCAGGACAGAACCCAACCCGGGCTGGATCTCATGACCCTGAGATCGTGACCTGAGCCGAAATCAAGAGTCAGATGCTTAATGGACTGAGCCACTCAGGAGCCCCAGGCCCTTTTTCTGTTTAGCTTTGCCATTTTACATTTTACTGTGTGTGTTCGCTTCTTGAACTCTTGCTAGTAACTTGGCCAATTTCGTGAAGTCTGGTTTTTGTTTTGTTTGTTCTTAATGTATTCTGGGCCCGCGGGTATTTTTACTTGGTTACCATGCTTTCTTGTGTATAATTTGCTTTTTAACTTGCCTTTTCTACTTTTTTTCCACCAAGCAGCGCTCTCATTTTATTAGCATTCCCTTATCAAAAATTGGGTTGGATATTATATTTGAAAATG
>NW_028061040.1:0-395 GCF_054177405.1 Leptonychotes weddellii
TTTTTTTTTTTAAAGATTTTATTTATTTATTTGAGAGAGAGAGAATGAGAGACAGAGAGCAGGAGAGGGAGGAGGGTCAGAGGGAGAAGCAGACTCCCTGCCGAGCAGGGAGCCCGATGCGGGACTCGATCCCGGGACTCCAGGATCATGACCTGAGCCGAAGGCAGTCGCCCAACCAACTGAGCCACCCAGGCGCCCTGAAATAGGATCTTATTGATGAAAAACCAGAGGGCCAGGTGTGAGCCTCTGTTCATCATGTTCATTATCCAAACTTGCTGATTGCGAAGTCATTATACAAACAGGTGATTTACAGAAAAAGAGGTGTGATTAACATGATAATGCACAGAAAGTTCCTACTTAACTCAGTGACTGACTTATAGCATCAGTTTGGTAAA
>NW_028061041.1:0-395 GCF_054177405.1 Leptonychotes weddellii
CCTGGGTGGCTCAGTTGGTTAAGCGACTGCTTTCAGCTCAGGTCATGATCCTGGAGTCCCTGGATCGAGTCCCGCATCGGGCTTCCTGCTCGGCAGGGAGCCTGCTTCTCCCTCTGACCCTCCCCCCTCTCATGTGCTCTCTCTCTCTCATTCTCTCTGTCTCAAATAAATAAATAAAATCTTTAAAAAAAAAAAAAAGAAACAAAACCAGTAACATATGGGGGAAAAAAAGAGAGGGAGGCAAACCAGGAAACAGACTTTTAACTACAGAGAACAAACTGAGGGTTAATGGAGGGGAGGTGAGCAGAGGAATGTTTTAAATGGGTGAGGGGTTAAGGGGGGGCATTTGTTGTGATGAGCACTGGGTACTGTATGTAAGTGATGAATCACTAAAT
>NW_028061042.1:0-395 GCF_054177405.1 Leptonychotes weddellii
AGTTTGTTTCCTGAGATTAAGAATTCCTCATATCAGTGAGGTCATATGATACATGTCTTTCTCTGATTGACTTATTTCACTCAGCATTATACCCTCCAGTTCCATCCATGTCGTTGCAAATGGCAAGATCCCATTCCTTTTGATGGCTATGTAATATTTCATTGTATATATATACCACATCTTCTTTATCCGTTCGTCTGTCGATGGACATCTTGGCTCTTTCCACAGTTTGGCTATTGTGGGCATTGCTGCTATAAACATTGGGGTGCATGTACCCCCTTCAGATCCCTACATTTGTATCTTTGGGGTAAATACCCAGTAGTGCAATTGCTGGATTGTATGGTAGCTCTATTTTCAACTTTTTGTAACCTCCATACTGTTTTCCAGAGTGGCTG
>NW_028061043.1:0-395 GCF_054177405.1 Leptonychotes weddellii
GCGCCTGGGTGGCTCAGTTGGTTAAGCGACTGCCTTCGGCTCAGGTCATGATCCTGGAGTCCCTGGATCGAGTCCCGCATCGGGCTCCCTGCTCGGCAGGGAGCCTGCTTCTGCCTCTGACCCTCCCCCCTCTCATGTGCTCTCTCTCTCTGTCTCTCTCTCTCAAATAAATAAATAAAATCTTTAAAAAAAAAAAAAACTTACTTTTCATCTTTTACTGTCAAGTAGTTTCTTTCTAATGTTATTTATGATTTAACAATAACCTCACACCTTAGATTCTTGTTTTACAGAAATGCCAGCACTGCCAGAGCAAGTAACTTCAAAGATAAATGTATGACAGCTACCTTAATCTTTGTTTTCACAATGGAGCCAATGAACACCCATTTTATTTTTTA
>NW_028061044.1:0-395 GCF_054177405.1 Leptonychotes weddellii
AAAATATATATATATTTTTGTTCCATTTCTAAACACATTACAAATCACAGAAATGTTTTAAATTCTTCAACAAAGTGGGGGCTCCAGGAGTCTCATATCCTACTTGTAGTGGAATTAGCCCAAGGCCACCCCAGTGATTTGTCCAGACTCTACCACTAAGCTCTGCATGATCTGATGTGCACCATTCTCCTCGAATCCAGGCTCCCTTATCTGGAAGCTCCTGACAGCTCTACCCATCCCCACATCTCAAACACTGGTGGTCCTTCCTAGATTTTCATTAGCAGCTCATAATAGTCTTGCCAAGGTTACATCTGCCTGAAGCATGGAGGGTTCTGTCATCTGATTGCATAATCTTAGGTTTAGCCCCATTCCCAGGGACCTCCAGGAGACACAGA
>NW_028061045.1:0-8389 GCF_054177405.1 Leptonychotes weddellii
TCTCTGTGCATCCTGGATTTTGATGCCTGTTTCCTTCCCCAAATTAGGGAAGTTCTCTGCTATAATTTGCTTCAATATACCTTCTGCCCCTCTCTCTCTTTCTTCTTCTTCTGGGATCCCTATTATTCTAATATTGTTTCATCTTATAGTATCACTTATCTCTCGATTTCTGCCCTCATGATCCAGTAGTTGTTTATCTCTCTTTTTCTCAGCTTCTTTATTTTCCATCATTTGGTCTTCTATATCACTGATTCTCTCTTCTGCCTCATTTATCCTAGCAGTTAGAGCCTCCATTTTGATTGCAGCTCATTAATAGCCTTTTTGATTTTGACTTGGTTAGATTTTAGTTCTTTTATTTCTCCAGAAAGGGTTTCTCTATAACTTCCATACTCTTTTCAAGCCCAGCTAGTATCTTTAAAATCATTGTTCCTAACTCTAGTTCCGACATCTAACTAATGTCCATATTGATTAGGTCCCTGGCAGTCTGTACTGCCTCTTGTTTTTTTTTGTTGAGGTGATTTTTTCCATCTTGTTATTTTGTCCAGAGGAGAGTAGAGGAATGTGAGAACAAAATGCTAACAGGGTAACAACAACCCCCCAAAAATATACACTAAACAAGTCAGAAGAGACCTGAAACCAGAGGAAAAGAAAGGGAAAGAAAGAAAAAAGGAAAAAAAAAAAAAGAAAATGGAAAAGATAAAAACAAGTGAACAAAACAAACAAACAAAAAGACAAAACAGAATATGATCAAATAGATCAGGCTGGTACATAGATCAGTGCCACACACTAGATTTTGGGAGTATTTTTGTCTGTTAGAAGAAAGTGCCTCCCAAAATTTTAAAGAAAGAAAAACTTATATATGTACAAATATAATGGTATATACGATTAAGGAATGGAATATGACTGTAAAGATGAAAAGTATAAAAGATTTTATAAGGGGAATTAATAAGATAAGAAGTTGGATTTAAAAAAAAAAAAGGAGAGAATGTGAGCAGTCAAGAGACTGGAACAAAGCCATACACTAGAGATTTAGTGTATATTTTGGTCTCTTAGAAAAAAGTGTATTCCAAAATTTTAAACAGAGAACAACTTATATATATATACCAAAAATAAAGGTAACTACTCTGAAGGGACAGAATATGACTCTAAAATGAAAAATAAAAAAGATTTTTTAAAAAAGGGATTGATAAGATGTTGGTTGAAAAAGGGAAAAAGAAAAATTAAAAAAAAAATAGAAAAAGAAAGTTAAAAAAAATTAACTTTAAAAGACTAAAGAATCATGGGAACAAAGCCATGTATTCTATGCGCATTATTCCCCTAGGGCTGGAGTTCTGCCGTTCTCATTGATCGGTAAACTTGGTCTTGGCTGGCTGTTCTCGCTGATCTTCTGGGGGAGGGGCCTGTTGTTGTGGTTCCCAAATGTCTTTGCGGGAGGCAGAATTGCCCGGCCTTTGCCGGGGTAAGTAAGCTGCTCGGGTTTGCTCTCAGGAGCTTTTGTTCCCTGCAAGCTTTCCATAGAGCTTTGGAGGATGAGAGTGAAATGGCGGACTCCCAATCTCCGCCCCAGAGGAGCCAAGAACTTGGGGCCACACTCCTCAGTGTGCCCCCAGAGAAAAGCAGTCAATCACTCCTGTCTTCCTGGTTTCTGGCCGCACTCTGTGCTCACCTGGCCCGTGACTGAGCATTTCTATGTCTGCCACCTGACCCCATGTGGAGTCTCCAAATCCAGCAGATCCCTGCGGTGCACTCCTGTGCCTCTCCTCCCGGGGGAGGAAGTGGAGTCTCCCCAGATCTGCCACTTGTTGGGTCCCTGCTGGAGGAGCAATGGCCTGACTGCACCGCAGATCACGGTTTATGGCAACTCTGAGCTGAGAGCCCACTCCTCGGCTCCGTCTCTGCAACCCACTTCCCCGCTCCCATACCTGGGAGCTCTGCCACACTCAGGCACTCCCAGTCTTTCTGTGATCCCAAGGGTCCTGAAACCACACTGTCCCAGTGAGGGTTTCATCCCCCACTTAGGCACTGGGGCGACGTCCCTCAGTGGTGCAGACTTCTAAAATTTCTGATTTTGTGCTCTGCTGCTCCATCACTTGCCAGTAGCAGTTGAAGGAGGCCCCCTCCCCTGCCGTCTATCTTCTCAAATACTGCCTTGGATCACTTCTCCACACGTCCTACCTTCCAGAAAGTGGTCGCTTTCCTGTTCAGAGAGTTGCTGCTATTCTTTTCTTCGATCTCCTGTTGAGTTCATAGGTGTTCAGAATGGTTTGATCCTTATCAGTTAAATTCTGTGACCAGATGAAATTTACGTCTCCTACTCCTCCACCATCTTGCTCCTCCCCCCTCATTCATTCTTTAGTTTGATGCTCTTTAGCCTCCATGTATTTGAGTTCATTCCATATTTCCTCTTGTGTTTGAGTTCAAGTTTCAAAGAATTGTGCTCTGAAAATATTCATGGAATAATCCTTATCTTTTGGTATCAGTTGAGACCTAATTTGTGTTGCAGTTTGAGATCTATTCTGGAGAAAGTTCCATGTGCACTCAAGTAGAATGTGTATTCTGTAGCTTTAGGATGGAATGCTCTGAATATATATGTGAAGTCCATCTGGTCCATTATGTCATTCAATGCCCTTGTTTCCTTGTTAATCTCTGCTTAGATGGTCTGTCCTTTGCTGTGACTAGGGTGTTAAAGTCCCCTACTATTATTTTATTATTATCAATGTGTTTCTTTAAGTTTTCGTTATTAATTGCTTTATATAATTGGTTGCTCCCAAGTTAGGAGTATAAATATTTACAATTGTTAGATCTGCTTGTTGGATAAGCTCTTTAAGTAGGATATAGTGTTCCTCTTCATCTCTTATTTCAGTCTTTGGTTAAAATCTAATTTGTCTGATATAAAGATTGCCACCCAGCTTTCTTTTGATGTTCATTAGTATGATAAATGGTTCTCCAACCCCTCACTTCCAGTCTAGATGTATCTTTGGGAAAATATATTGATGGGTCTTGGTATTTTTACCCCATCTGATACGCTGTGTCTTTTGATTGGAGCATTTAGCCCATTTACATTCAGAGTAAAGTTGAAAGATATGAATTTAGTGCCATTGTATTACCTGTAAAGTCACTGTTTCTACATATTGTTTCTGTTTCCTTATATTCTATGTTACTTCTGGGATCTCTTTGCTTAAAGGATCCATGCCACCTGAGTCTCCAAACCCTCCATATTCCTGTGGTGCAGAGAGGGTCTCACCATGGTTCTGCTACTTGCTGGGTCCCTGCTTGGAGGGCAGTTGCCTGATCATGCTGCAGTTCAAGGTTTATGTCAACAATGAGGTGAAAGCCCACTCCTAGGCTTGCTGATTGCAGCCAGCTTCCAGCTTTGATGCAGGGAACTCTGCAGCACTCAGGCACCCTCATTCTTTCTGTGAACCCAGGGAGCCTGAGACCATACTGTCCCACCTAGGATTGTGCCCTACTTTTCTACCTGTGCACCTTTCAGGCAGGATGTCCCTCACTGGTGCAGACTTCTAAAAGTTCCTATTTTGCACTCTGCTGCTATATCACTTTCCAGCAGCCAGCTGATGGAGGCTCCCTCCCCCGACAGTTTATCTCCCAAGATATCACCTGGGGTTCAAGTTTCTGCACCTCCTACCTTGCAGAAAGTGGTCCCTTTTTCTATTTGTAGAATTGCAGCAATTCTTTTCTTAGATCTCTGGTTGATTTCACAGGTGTTCAGAATGATTTGATAGTTAACTAGCTAAATCCCAGGGACCAGATGAAACTAGGGTCCTCTACTCCTCTGTCATCTTCCTCCCTCCCTAGAGTCCCTCTTTTATACCCACTCTATTTTTTAAATGAAAAATTTATTAAGGAATAATATCAGTTTAATTTAAGTAGCAGTTCATAAAAGGGAATATAATAGAAAAATAGTATATAACACATAAAGATTAAATATACATATAATGATTAAATATAAATTTATATTAATTATATATTGAGTTGACAAATATATAATGCTCTTTGGGGCATAGTCACAGAATATTGGAAAACATTTTTAATTTTTTATATTTTTTAAAAAATTTATTTTTTGAAAACATTTTAAAACATAAGTTTATTCTATGACTGTATTATTTGAATCACAAATTTTTATATTTCAAGTTACTAATAAGCTTTGACTATCATTTTTGAAAAAGTTAAAAAGTACCTTCATATTTTCAGCTAAAGGTGAAAGCTTACTTAGAAAACGATATGCTGCTCCTCAAAAAAATGGCCTCTTGATCAGTTTCTACATTTTGCTACCTGTCCTTATTTTAACTGCCATCATTGCTCTTAAATGGAATAAAATAGGATTTTGGAACAGAGAGGGAACAGTGAGTGGAGAGTAAGTAAATTTATTATTTTTAAAATTAATATTAAAATCCAGTTGAGGAAGAACTAAAATGTAATTCAGAATATTGCAAGTAGGACTTAAAAGTGTTGAATTTGGATCTTGGATGAATTGGGTTAATATTTAGAAGTATGGAGTCTTGGTATATACCAGTTTTTTTTTCAGATTTCATGTAGAAGTTATTTTTCTTGTTCTTATAGGTCCAGAAATAACTGAAGCTACTCAATAAATTCACAGTGCCTTTCAAATTGAAAGCCATGTTGGCTACAATTGCTTTAGTAGTCTCTATCTACAACCTAAGCAACCTCATTTTTTTTTTTGCATTGGCATTCAGTTTTACCAAGGAGATTAATAGAGATAAGGAAGCAAATTTTGTGAATAGATTATGTAGAAGGTGAAAAAAAAATGTTAAAAAAATATATGATAGCAAAGGAAGAATACAGATAGGACAATGCCCATTTTGCACTTAATTAATACTGCTCATATGTTTCTAAAATCAGAATTAAGCTACTTGAAATGGGCACCACAAAAAGTCTAGTTAACATCTGTCTCCATACATAGTTATAAAATTTTATTTTCTTGTGATGAGGAGTTTTAAGATCTATTGTCTTAGCAATTTCAAATGTGTAATACTTTATTATTAATTATAGTCACCATCTATACATTATATATTCATTACTTAATTGTTTTATAACTGGAAGTTTGTACCTTTGACCTCCTTTGTTCATTTCACTCACCCCATACCCCCACCTCTGGTAACCATCAACCTATTCTTTGTATCTATGAGCTTATTTTTTGTTTTAAAAAAATTTTAGAGAGGCGCCTGTGTGTCTTTCGGTTGAGGGTCTGCCTTGGCTCAGGTCATGATCCCAGGGTCCTGGGATCGAGCCCCATATTGGGATCCCTGCTTGACAGAGAGCCTGCTTCTCCCTCTGCCTGCTGCTCCCCCTGCTTGTGTGCTCCTCTCTCTGTCAAATGAATAAATAAAATCTTCAAAAAGACTTAGATCGCACACATAAGTGAGATCATATGGTAGTTGTCTTTCTTTAACTATTTTCACTTACATACAGCTTTTTTTTTTTTTTTACCATATCACCATACAAGTCAACATTTTGCTAAGTCAGTGGATATTTAGGGAAAAGAGAATACGGAAGTAAGGATAAATAGATGGGTCTCATTTTATATGCTACAGGAGAAATGTCTCTGTTTCTCACTTGTGCAAATAAAGATAACATAATGATGTAAAACTTCCATCAAAAAAAACTCTCAAGAAAGTGGACTTATGAGGAACATAAAAAAGAGTGTGAGAAGGATTTGCAAATGATATATTAGATAAGGGGTTAATGTCTAAAGTATATAAAGAACTCATATAGTTCAACATCAAAAAAACCCCACAGATAATCTGATTTAAATATGGGCAAAAGACCTGAATAGACATTTTTCCAAAGAAGATATATAAATAGTAAACAGACACATGAAAAGATGCTTAACATCACTAATCGTTAGAGAAATGCAACTCAAAACCACAATGAGATATGACCTTACACCTGTCA
The DNA here is from genome assembly GCF_054177405.1 of Leptonychotes weddellii. Classification (NCBI taxonomy): domain Eukaryota; kingdom Metazoa; phylum Chordata; class Mammalia; order Carnivora; family Phocidae; genus Leptonychotes; species Leptonychotes weddellii. Next base: position 5,935 of record NW_028061045.1, read on the forward strand.
TGATGGCTAGAATCCAAAAAACAAGAAATAACAAGTGTTGGCAAGGATGTGGAGGAAAACAAAACAAAACAAAAATCTTGTACTCTGTTGGTGGGAATGTAAATTGGTGCAGCTATTGTGGAAAACAGTATGGAGGTTTTTGAAAAAATTAAAAAAGTACCTGGAGAGTATTATGCTAAATCAAATAAGACTGAGAAAGATGAATACCATATGACTCCACTTATGAATGGAAAAAATAATGAATAAACAAACAGAAAGCAGAATCAGATCTATAAATGCAGAGAATAAATTGCTGGTTGTCAGAGGGGAGTGAGGTGGAGGGTTGGGTAAAATGGATGAAAGGGAGAGGAAGATGTAAGCTTCTAGTAGTGGAATGAATAAGACAAGGCAATAAAAGGCATAGCATAGAGAATACAGTCAATGGCATTGTAATAGTGCTAGAATCGGACAGATGGTAGCTACACTTGTGAATATAGCATAATGCATACTTGCCAAATCACTAAGTGTACACCTGAAACTAATGTAACATTGTGTGTCAACTATACTCAAAAAAGACAGAAAAAATAAAATTACAATGTTTTCTAACCCTTAAGTAATGCCATTTCTTTTTTACAGATCTGTATCAGAAGACAGCAGTAGTAACAGCAACCAGTCATCAAGTTAAAGGTAAATTGAGGAACTGAATTAGTGAAAATGATATAATTCATAAAATAGTTTAAAAATTTTAAGAATACCTTAGTGTAAAAAAGTTATTATTCCATATTCCACCATCTTGATTCCCTTTTTTTTTAAAGATTTTATTTATTTGTGAGAGAGAGAGAGAGCACAAGCAGGGGGAGGGGCAGAGGGAGAAGTAGGCTCCCCGACGAGCAGGGAGCCCAACGTGGGGCTCGATCCCAGGACCCTGGTATCATAACCTGAGCCAAAGGCAGACACTTAACTGACTGAGCCACCCAGGCGCCCCTATCATCTTGATTCCTACTTACCAATATCATATATGATAAGACAAAGACTGAAACAAAGCTTTTGATAATTTTGTTTTACATTAATTTACAAATATATAATGTTAGCTAATATTAGCCAGAGATTTATTAACCAACATTTTCATGATAAGAAATGACTTTAAAGAGGTTCTAAATATGTTCCTAAAATATTTATGAACCATCATGCATCCTGCTTCCACAGTTAAGTTTTTAATTTGGTAGATTTACACAGATTGACTCACAATATTTATATTTCTTCCTCACTGAGGTACCATGGTTATTGTTATCCTTATTTTAGAAATGAGGAAACAGACATAAAAAACTTAAATAATGATCTATGTGTACAAAATTTTAGTAAATTTTGGAGCTGGAATTTCATTTAAGACAACCAAATTCCAAGGTTTAACTCTTAAGAACTTCATAATTTTGAGACCTATAGCTTGATATATGCCTGGTGTTGGAAAATGGAATTTGCATTTATTGAGGATTTATTAGATGCAAGGCAAAATAATAAATGCACTGTCCCTCCAGGTTAGAAAGACAATTCTTTACTATAAAATGGGATAAAGTTGGCATTTGTATATATTCAATATATCCATAAATTGTATGTATATGTACATATATGCATTTGTGTACCTATATATTCAAATTTATAAGTCATATGCATAAAGAAATCCTAATATTTGACACATTAGACCTATCACTGGGAGTAAATGTAAAAATTAAAAATTCAACCATAAGTGAAATCAAGAGTTCATCCAATGACTAATTTGTCAACCTCCATACTCTACTTTGATGGAGAGTTAAGTCAATGGATCTCTGTTTCCCTCTGCCACCAAAGAAAACATTTATAACTACTTGCCTTCACGTAAAATGGTCTTATTTCTCAGTAGGGGTAAATGGGAGAGTTGGTGGTGAGGAAGGAGCTGGAGAGAGGTTTTGAATATGATTGAATGAGTGAGCCCTATTCAGCAAGGGATATGTAAGCAAAGAGCTGGAGGAGGTGCAAGTATTTACCCAGTTTAGATGTTTGAAAGTAGGTACTTGACTTCCCAGGGTCAACTCACAGAAGGCTTTTATTTCAATGTGAGGGATACAGTGCAGCAAAGAGAGTGCAGGCAAGCCATGCGCACCACAGAGACACCTCATGCGCAAGGCCTCAAGGCTTCTTATTGTAAATTTTAAAGAGCCCATTACAAATCCCACTGCCATTGTCTGGGCAAAAGGTGAAACCAGGCATCCAGGCTCTCCCAGAGATAAAGATAGAGTTTTTCCATTCCAGCTGTAAATCAACTCTTTCTGACACAGGGGTAGAGCTGTCAGAGGTATCCATGCATGTATCTGGGCAGGAGCTTTCCAAGCATGTGAATGATCCAATGAAAAAATAAGTCAGGAATGTTTGATGAATAAAAGCGATGTCAGTTTGGCTGGAGCAGAGTTAGCAAGAGGGCTGTGGTAGTGAGTAGGTCAGA
>NW_028061046.1:0-395 GCF_054177405.1 Leptonychotes weddellii
TTATAACACTATAAAATCGTATTCTTGCGTAAGTTCAGAAAGTTTTCCTATCATAGCAGTTATGGACAATAGCGTTGTAATCTTTGTTATACTCATAGTTTGCTATGCTAAGCAGCTAAGTGTTACCTTGCTCTTAAGTTGAGTAGTAGTTGGGTAGCAGATGAGTATAGCAATAAAAGAGGGTGATAACTTTGCCAATAAATAGGGTAACTAACCAGTGGCTAACAGAGATTAAGGTGCGTTTTTCTACGCCTAAAACCCGTTATTTAACGGTTGCTGAAAAAAACCTTGCTTATTCAGTATTTGGCGACTCTCTTGATGTCAGTAATATTCGTATTAAAACGGCATGGTGGGTATTACAAAACTATGCTGTCAGTCCTAATGGTAATATCTAC
>NW_028061047.1:0-395 GCF_054177405.1 Leptonychotes weddellii
ATTTACATTTGCATATTGCTAGAAAATATTTCCATCAATAGTGTGGTAAGTGGCATTGACTCGTATATCTGGTTGTGATATTTTAAAGCTGTGAATGCTTGGATTAATAAAGTATTCTTATGCATCCTGTTTTCTCCTTGGAAATCTAGAATGTTGAAATGCATGGGATAATTTAAGATTGATGGTTCTAGCTTGGCAGATGTTGAAGGGACAGCATCAGTTCTCTTGGGAGTTGTCTTATTCCTCAGCCACTGGGAAAAGGAAAACAAACAACAAAATAAAACACAACTTAAGTTCTAATTAAGCATCTGAGAAATCGCTCTTGTTTTGCCTGCTATTTCAGGGGTTTGAGAAAAATGTGGGAAATAAAATGATTTTACAAATGTCTGGTGATG
>NW_028061048.1:0-395 GCF_054177405.1 Leptonychotes weddellii
AGGGCGCCTGGGTGGCTCAGTTGGTTAAGCGACTGCCTTCGGCTCAGGTCATGATCCTGGAGTCCCAGGATCGAGTCCCGCATCGGGCTCCCTGCTCGGCAGGGAGTCTGCTTCTCCCTCTGACCCTCCTCCCTCTCATGCTCTCTGTCTCTCATTCTCTCTCTCTCAAATAAATAAATAAAATCTTTAAAAAAAAAAATAAATAAATAAATTTAGGCAACTCAATATAAACCTAGCCTTAGTATCTACCTTTGTGAGAATTCAATCAGATGTTACATGAGAAGTGCTTAGTACAGTAGCTATTACATAGTAAACATTCAATAAATAAAATTGCTATTATTATCATAATTCTTGCTGTTAGTCTGCGTAGTTTTAAACAATAAGTGCTCAGTGAG
>NW_028061049.1:0-395 GCF_054177405.1 Leptonychotes weddellii
GACATGATACTTTATGTGGGAAACCCAAAAGACTCCACCCCCAAATTACTAGAACTCATGCAGCAATTCAGTAATGTGGCAGGATACATAATCAATGCACAGAATCAGTTGCTTTCTTATACACTAACAATGCAACTGTAGAAAGAGAAATTAGAAAAACGATTCCATTTACAATAGCACCAAAAACCATAAGATACCTAGGAATAAACCTAACCAAAGAGGTAAAGGATCTATACTCTAGGAACCACAGAACACTCATGAAGGAAATAGAAGAAGACACAAAAAGATGGAAAAACATTCCATGCTCATGGATCAGAAGAATAAACATTGTTAAAATGTCTATGCTGCCCAGAGCAATTTATACCTTCAACACCATCCCAATCAAAATTCCAATG
>NW_028061050.1:0-395 GCF_054177405.1 Leptonychotes weddellii
TCGCCAGGGTTGATTCGGCTGATCTGGCTGGCTAGGCGGGTGTCCCCTTCCTCCCTCACCGCTCCATGTGCGTCCCTCCCGAAGCTGCGCGCTCGGTCGAAGAGGACGACCTTCCCCGATAGAGGAGGACCGTTCTTCGGTCAAGGGTATACGAGTAGCTGCGCTCCCCTGCTAGAACCTCCAAACAAGCTCTCTCAAGAATGCCCTGCTTGTGAAGTGGAATACGTTTTTTGGCTGGCTGGGGGAGACTCTATTGTCTGTTGTTCACTGTGGTCTCTCGTTTTGCCCCCTGGGGTGTTCTTCCTTGTCATGCCCCCTCCGTGGCCACATGCAGAGTGAACATAGAAGGAGATGTCCTCCTTAGGCACTCTGCAGCCATCATAGATTGATTCCTC
>NW_028061051.1:0-395 GCF_054177405.1 Leptonychotes weddellii
AAAGTAAACAGAAGGGTCAAAACCAGAACTGAGACAGAGTAATACTGTAGAATAGGAATTGGGTGGAGACTCTAACCATTCATTTTAAAGTCTGTGTCGGCTGCAATTTTTCAAACATGTTCAAGTGAGTTTTTTTTTTAAATAGTAAATAATCATAATAAAATGTATTATTATTATTTTTAAAGATTTTATTTTTAAGGGCGCCTGGGTGGCTCAGTTGGTTAAGCGACTGCCTTCGGCTCAGGTCATGATCCTGGAGTCCCTGGATCGAGTCCCGCATCGGGCTCCCTGCTCGGCAGGGAGCCTGCTTCTGCCTCTGACCCTCCCCCCTCTCATGTGCTCTCTCTCTCTCATTCTCTCTGTCTCAAATAAATAAATAAAATCTTTAAAAAAAA
>NW_028061052.1:0-395 GCF_054177405.1 Leptonychotes weddellii
CTGGGTGGCTCAGTTGGTTAAGCGACTGCCTTCGGCTCAGGTCATGATCCTGGAGTCCCGGGATCGAGTCCCGCATCGGGCTCCCTGCTCGGCAGGGAGTCTGCTTCTCCCTCTGACCCTCCTCCCTCTCATGCTCTCTGTCTCTCATTCTCTCTCTCTCAAATAAATAAATAAAAATCTTTAAAAAAAAAAAAAAAAAATGGCAGATATCAATCCTACATTATCAGTATTATAGTAAACTTAGTAAACAAAGTGAAGTTTGGTGGAATTCATTTTAAAAGTGAACAAATTCTATGATGTCTATAAAATACATACTTTAGACTCAAACACACACATAGGTTGAAAGTAAAAGGGTGTAAAAAATATATATCAATACCATGCAAAACAGAATTGGG
>NW_028061053.1:0-395 GCF_054177405.1 Leptonychotes weddellii
GGGCGCCTGGGTGGCTCAGTTGGTTAAAGCAACTGCCTTCGGCTCAGGTCATGATCCTGGAGTCCCAGGATCGAGTCCCGCATCGGGCTCCCTGCTCAGCGAGGAGCCTGCTTCTCCCTCTGACCCTCTCCCCTCTCATGTACTCTCTCTCATTCTCGCTCTCTCAAATAAATAAATAAATCTTTAAAAAAAAAAAAAATTAGAGCAGAAATCAATAAAACTGAAAACAATAGAGAAAAATCACCAAAGCCAAAAGCTTGTGAACATGTCAATAAAACTGATAAAGCTTTAGCCAAACTAAGAAAAAAAAAGACATACCAATCTGTAATATCAGTAATGAAAGAAAGGTCATCACTAGTGATTAAAAAGGTAACAAAGGAACACTACCAACACCT
>NW_028061054.1:0-395 GCF_054177405.1 Leptonychotes weddellii
CCAACTTTTCAAGAAGAGAGAAAAGTAGCACTACATCTTTATAAAATTGCATTAAAAATATTAGTATCTCAAGAGAGCATGCCACTTAAACAAAAGTCTCAAAAATGCACTAAATAGAACATTTACCTTATCCACAAGAAGTATGCTATTTGGGATTCATAAGGAATTAGAGATATACCTGTTAGACTAACCCTTCCAGATAGCTATTACCTCTTGAAAGCAAGCACATCACAGAAAACAAAACAATCACAGAACTTGTAGCAAAAAACAAAATCAATGAAAGCATTATAGAGCTCTCACTGCTAAAAGTTAGAACCCAATATGGCAGATACCACTTAAGTAAATTTAACTGCATAAGATTTCTCTTTAAAATGAGCATTTTAGGGGCACCTGGG
>NW_028061055.1:0-395 GCF_054177405.1 Leptonychotes weddellii
ACTCAAAAGAGGTCAGGGGACTGTGGGCTGCTTTCAGCCAACAGACATGTTTTGCTTTGCCCTTACAAAGTTTTATACATTTAAGTCAACATCTGTGCATCAGGATATTTCATATGGGAGACAGAATTCCCAATTATCTCTTAAAAACTAAAAACCTAGGTCCCCTGGGACTCAATCAGTCAAGTGTCCATCTTTCGATTTCCATTCAGATAATGATCTCAGGGTTGTGAGATTGAGCCCCACCTCAGGCCCCATGCCCAGTGTGGAGCCTGTTTAGGATTCTCTCTCTCCCTCTCTCTCTCTGCCCCTCCACCCCCTAAAAATTTTTTAAAAATTAAAAAAAAAAACCCTGTGCCAATTGCAGACATTTCCAAAAGGCAAGGATGCACTGGCTG
>NW_028061056.1:0-8389 GCF_054177405.1 Leptonychotes weddellii
TTTTTGATTTCGACTTGGTTAGATTTTAGTTCTTTTATTTCTACAGAAAGGGTTTCTCTGATATCTTCCATGCATTTTTCAAGCCCAGCTAGTATCTTTAAAATCATAATTCTGAACTCTAGTTCAGACATCGTACTAATGTCCGTATTGATTAGGTCCCTGGCAGTCGGTACTGCCTCTTGTTCTTTTTTTTTTGAGGTGATTTTTTCCGTCTTGTCATTTTTTCCAGAGGAGAACAGATGAATGAGAGAACAAAATGCTAACAGGGTAAGAATGATCCCTGAAAAATATACACTAAACAAATCAGAAGAGACCTGAAACCAGGGGAAAAGAAAGGGAAAGAAAGAAAAAAAAAGAAAAAGATAAAAACAATCAAAAAATAAAACAGAATGTGATCAAATATGATCAGGCTGGTGCATAGGTCAGTGCCACACACTAGATTTAGGGTGTATTTTGGTCTGTTAGAAGAAAGTGCCTCCCAAAATTTTAAAGAAAGAAAAACTTACATATGTACAGAAATAAGGGTGAATACGATGAAGGGATGGAATATGACTGTAAAGATGAAAATTATAAAAGATTTTATAGAAGGAATTGATAAGATAAGTTGGTTGAAAAAACAAAGAAGAGGATTTAAAAATAAAAGGTGGGGGAGAGAATGTGATCAGGCAGGAGACTAGAACAAAGGCATACACTAGAGATTTAGGGTATATTTTGGTCTGTTAGAAGAAACTGTATTCCAAAATTTTAATGAGAGAACAACTTATATATATATTACCAAAAATAAGGTCTCCTACTCCTCTGCCATCTTGCTCCTCCCCCCCATAATTACATGTAATTATTATCGTTACTATTTTCTAAAACCATTTGAGAACAAGTTGCAGATATGATGCCTCTCTGCGCCTAAATACTTGTGTCCTTTCTAAAAACAAGGGCATTTTCTTACATAAACACATTAAAATTATTTTGATCTTGAAATTAACACCACTACAACACTATTATCTAAACCTCAGACCTTATTCAGATGTCATCAGTGTCCAGTGATCAACTTTCTGACTTAGGATCTGATCCAGAAGCAGGCATTGTTTTTGGTCTCTTTAGTTTTTTTTCAATCTTGAACTCTTCCTCAGTCCTTTCAGGTCTTCTAGAACTTGACATTTTTTAAGAGTAAAGGCCATTGATTTTGTAGAATTGGCCCTTAATTTGGATTTGTCTAATGTTTCCTCATAACTATTTTCAGGTTGTGCATAATTGGCAGGAATATTATAAAAGATATGTTAGCTCTTTCTCAGTGTATATACCAGGAGGCACCTGATGTCAACTTGTCCTATTATTACCATCCTAACTGGAATGCTATTGTTCTCTTTGTCATTAATACAAATCTTGTATGGAGATGTATTGAGACTATTTAAATATTGTGTTTCTCCTTAAACTTCTACCCACTGGTTTTATCTTTAAAAATAGTTTAGAACTGGGCGCCTAGGTGGCTCAGTTGGTTAAGCGACTGCCTTCGGCTCAGGTCATGATCCTGGAGTCCCAGGATCGAGTCCCACATCGGGCTTCCTGCTCGGCGGGGAGTCTGCTTCTCCCTCTGACCCTACCCCCTCTCCTGCTCTCTCTCTCTCATTCTCTCTCTCAAATAAAAAAAAAAATAGTTTAGAACTTGCCCCTTTTTTGTAACTTTTGGCTAAAAATCACAAAGGTTTACTATTAGTTACAGTTCTTCTCCCTAGAAAGCCATGTGTAAGAAGGGTGCACTTTAAGGCAATGAGGCAGCTCCATGACAGGGCCAAGATTCCTGAAGACCAGACTTGTTCTCTCTAGGTGTCTCTGAAGCTCACTTTGTCTTTAACAATTCCTTCTACTCCCACTGGGAGAGAACTCTTTCAAACAGTCCTCCAAACTGGCATTGGGACGAGATGGCCCCCTGCCAATCTCCAGAGACCCTCCTGTACCATCTTACTCCTGTCCCTCAGACTGCAATCTGGTGGTTTCTTCTGAGAGCTTTTTGTGGAGCTTTTGTTTTTTCATGTCTGTGAATCTCTTTATGATGGCTTCTTATTGTTTACTTTGGAAATTGTTAACTTTTGCCTCTGGCAGGGCCCTAAGCTCTGAGCCCTGCATCTGAACTGGTAGACTAGAGTGGTGACCAGTTGGGAGGTCATCAGAAGGGCAAGAAGCCACCATGTGAGAGCTCAGTCTCTCTGTTCCTCTGAAGACCTTGTGAAAATGCACACAGCTTGGGAGTTGTCCCTTAAGCTCTGCAGACACCTGTCCAGGAGGAGTTCCTGCCCTGATTGTATGTCTTCCCACCACAGTCCCATGGGTGCTCACTCTGCTCCTTCTCCCTCCAATTCATATCCCCTGGGAGAGCCCACCATTGCGTCTGACAGAACACATTTGTGGGGTCAGCCTTTTCCTTTCAAATCCTGCCTTCTGATTTAGAAACAAATGGGGGAAATTTTTAAAAGAAAGATATTGGCATTCTTTTCTGTCTGCCCAGATCTGGTGGCGATTTGCAGCTGCCACAGTCTGCAGTACCTGCCATGGTCATTTAGATGGCCTGGGCTGGAACTGCTGAATTCAGTGCTGGTGCTGGCAGCCACACTCCACTCCAGGGGAAGCCAAATGCATTCTCTTTTCTTTTTTTCTCTTCTCTTCTCTCACTCTCTTTTTTTTCCAAATCCATGATATGAATTGAAATACAAGGAGGAGTTGGGCTCCCCCCCATATAACAGACTTATTGAGATATAGTCCACATACCATACAGTTTGCCAGTGATCCAAGTATACAATTTAGTGGTATTAGTATATTCACAGAGTTGTGCAACCATCACTACTATCAATTTTAGAGTATTTATATCACCTCCAAAAAGAAACTCCATACCCATTAGCAATAACTCTCCAGGGGTAATTTTAAAAATGCCAGACTCTTTCTCTTGAGCAATAGTTGTCCATCATTCTTTCTTGGGCTTAACTATTCAGTAACTGTCTTCCACCAGATGAGTTGTGCCTGAAGTGAGCTCTCTTAGAACACTTAATTAATTGATAGAAGCCATGTAGTTAGGTTTCCTTGTTCCTTGGAGAATAGTGAGTGGGTTATTCTTAGGAAAAAACCTGATTATGGGAATCATCTTTTCTGGGATTTATGGTTTTAGTAGCACTTTCATATATACAGTATTACTTCATTCTCCCAAACAACAGTTAGAAGTAAAAATAACAATAGAATTCACTTATAAAGTGCTTCTTCTGTATCTGGCAGTTCTAAGTGGTTCACATACATGTATTAACTTATCTAATCCTCAACCACCAGATGAGACAGGGCTCTGTTAAAATCAGCCAGAAATGCAGAGAGGTTAGATGATGACAAGCCCAAGTTTGTAGAACTAGTAAGGGCAGGGCTGAGATGCCAGCATATGCAGTTTGATTCCAATCTGAACTCTAAGCACCACTTTAATTGCCTCCAATATTCCCATTTCAGAAGCAAGCACCGAGGCTTTGAGAAGTCATCCATTATGAGAGGAACTAGTTAGGACTTGAATACAAGTAGTTGGACCCCAAGCCCAGTGTTATGAGGCAGCATACCTCCATCGATGACTTAGTTCAATATCTTGCTAGATACACAGAATCAAGTTATTCAGTTAAACCAACACCCTTACCTCAGCAAAAAAGAGGAGGGGGATAGAAAATATTCCTTATTGAAGCTTAGTATCATCAGATATATTGTTATTGTGACATTATTAGCATGTAGAACAATTACCAAAGTATGAGGTTGGATATACTTTTGGTGGACCAGAAGTATTTTTAAAGCCAATCTCAGGGTCAGTTTTCCCTTCTCTACTTTTGCCTTCCTTTGCAACATCTCTTGATTTCTCTTTCTCAGTATTTCCTATTCACAAATAGGGAATGAAGCACATGGATTTAATAACCAAGGCAGTGATTCATGTATACTTTCATCTGATCAGAAAGCAGTGGCAGGCCCACGAATTCATTTTGGTTGTGCATCATTTTAAAAGAGTTGACACACATGTCCTTTAGAGAGAAAATAATAAAATTTAAAAAGCAAAAGCCAGCTTGGACCTGCCAGCTGCAATGATTGGTTACACAGAAGAGATCCATGGAATTCTGAAGTCATTTGGGTTTTGTTATGTGTGCTGCAATAGCACCAACTGTGATCTCTACCACTTTAAATGGTTTAATGACCTCTGGATAAGTCTTCAGAGTTAAATGGTTAAATCACCAAATGCTCCATAAAATAATTATGCAAACAATTTTCTGGCTAATTATCTAACACGAACAGAAGCACACAGCTGCTAAGATATATAATTGCTGTTTCATCAGGGCTGGCTGTTGTATTTACATAATTCCTTCACTGATCTCGGTGTGGTTTGGTAGGAGGCCACTAACATATCTCATGAAATGAACAAGTTAAAGTAACAGCTCTGGTCTCAGCTAGTGACTTACTTTGATTTTTTTTAAGGGAATGGATTAGGGCCTTCAAATTAATCCATAATGGACAAGCATATAAGTAGTATGTACATTTGTGTAGTGTACCTAAGTCTTGGACATGTATATTTCAATTGTCTAGTGTGGGTAAAGATTAATATTTTAACTTATTGGATATATAATATATAGAAAATCACATGTGTCATAATTATACAGTTTACAAATGAACAATCTTATGTAACCAGTTTTCAAAGTAAAAAAAAGGTGGCATAGCTTTGGGACCCAGAAGCCCTCTTTGTAACCCCCTTCCAATTCCTACTCCTTCCAAAGGTAGTTACTATCTTGACTTCTATCAGCAGAGATTAATTGCACCTGTTTTATACTAAATTTGAATGAAATCATACAGTGTATGTCCTTTTGTGCCTAGCTACTTTCATGTAATACCATGTTTATAAAATTCATCTGTACTGTTACAATTTATCCATTCTCATTGCTGTATGGTATCCCATTGGTTGAATACACTATAGTCTATTTATCATTCTACTGTTGAGAAATGTTTTGATAGTTTCTAGTTTGGGGATATTATGAATAAAGCTGCTATTAAACATTGTGCATATATCTTGGTAAATACATGCACACATTTCATTTAGGTCTATAGTATGTATGTGGGGAATTTCTGGGTTATAGTGTATCTTTAACTTTAGTAGATACTGCCAAACAGTTTCCTTGAACAGTTGTACCAATTTTCACTCATACACTAGAGAAAAGCACTATGGATGAATGTTTTGAAGAATTCTAATTGATGCATGCTAACTTCTAAAGGGCAGTGCAGAGTAGGACTCTAGCAATATATCCTCAGAAGGAAAGGATAGGGTTGGAGGAAGTGGTCATATTCAAGGTCTTCTTGTAGATGGGAAAAGTCTCTGTGGAAGTTTATCATCCAGTCCCCTTCTGTAGCACACAACATGGTCCTAAAGAATCTCCCCAGGCCTTTCTCCCTTTTCTCTTCAGTCCATGTGGCTCATGCTCCAGGGCCTCTCAGGTCTGAAGCCCCATTCTGGAGGCTTGGGGATGCCCTCCCTCTTAATATGGCTGCCTTTGCTGGGGTATACATAAACTTAACAGTGGTATCTAGTCCCTCTGAAGCAAGGAGAAGGAAGGATGAGAAGTGAAGAGCAGGCAAAAAGAAATCAGAGAACAGCATGAAAATCTGACTTGAGTCCAGCTATCTGGTTGTGTAACTTTAAGCAAGTCGCTCAAATTATCTCACAGCTTTGGTTGCCTCAGCTGCAAAAAATGAAGAAAACAGTTTTTTTGTTTTTGTTTTTTTTTAAAGATTTTATTTATTTATTTGACAGAGAGAGACATAGCGAGAGAGGGAACACAAGCGGGGGGAGTGGGAGAGGGAGAAGCGGATGTGGGGCTCGATCCCAAGACCCTGGGATCATGACCTGAGCCGAAGCAGACACTAACGACTGAGCCACCCAGGCGCCCCAAGACAACAGTTCTTAATTCACTAGATTTATTTGATGATCAGGTGAATTAAAACAATGTATGTAGAAATGCTTTGGAAACTTTAAAAAACAAACCTTGGGTATCTTTTTTTAGGCTATTATTATTAATAATCAAAGTGTTACTTTAAAGTAGAAATGTATCTCTAAGAAGTGATATTTGTTCCATTTTTCTATTCAAATTATAACATTCACATTAACAGGCAAAGAAATAATCTTCTCAGCAATGTTAACAGGAGTAACTGTTGGAATGTTGGAAATAATGGCATTTCCTAGGATGACCCAGGATTCATTGCTTCACTCATCCAGACCTCCATCCAGACTCGCATCCATGAATTATTTAGTTTAACAAACATATATTTATTGAGGACTCCTTTAGGGCAGTTCTAGGCAGAGATTCATAACAGCATTCAAAGATAGACTTCAAGGAGTCTCTGAATCTCCTGATTTTGTATGGAAGGGAATGTGGTAGTGACTTCTGACATCAGATTCTCACAGAACTCTCTCAACCCCCCTCTCTAAAAAAAAAAGGTTAAGAAGCACTGTTTTAGGGAATGTGTGGAATAAAGGAATATGAAACTTTATGAAATAATATGTGATTATCTATATAGGAACTGTAAATTACAAGCTCCCCAGTAGCAACAATAGATACCACAGAATAACAATAATATTTTCAAAATGTTGAGGGGAAATAAATATTATCTTAGAATAATATACTAAGCTTGATTATTATTCAAGTGTTGGGTGAAATAAAAACAAAAAGCATTTTCAGAGAAACAAAGATTGGGAGAGTTTACCAACTTTAAACCCTTGCCAAAATAACTATTAATGAATATCCTTCAGGAAATAGGAATTTTAAGTCCTAAATAAAAAAGCAAGAAGGAATGATGAGCAAAGAAATTTGTAAACATGTTTATAAATCTAAAGAAGCACTGTTTTTATTTAAAGATCATCCTATTTCCCGTCTTGGGCGCCTGGGTGGCTCAGTCGTTAAGCATCTGCCTTCGGCTCAGGTCATGATCCCAGGGTCCTGGGATCGAGTCCCACATCGGGCTCCCTGCTCGGCGGGAAGCCTGCTTCTTCCTCTCCCACTCCCCCTGCTTGTGTTCCTGCTCTCGCTATCTCTCTCTCTGTCAAATAAATAAATAAAATCTTTAAAAAAAAAAAAAAAGAAAAGAAAGATCAGTTAGGGACTTGTTCAAATAATAAAAAACTAAAATGCTTGGTGACAATAACATGTACAAAGAGGGTGGAAGAGACTGAAATTATAAACTTCACGTTCACGGTATTATTTGGGAGGAAGATAGAGATAGATTTATTGTAGACTTTGAGCAGGTATGTCTTTTAAGATTTAAAAGTAACACTAAACGACCAGGAAAAGAAAACAAGTACATACAAAAGAAAGGATTAAGAAACACTAGAGTAGGGCGCCTGGGTGGCTCAGTTGGTTAAGCGACTGCCTTCAGCTCAGGTCATGATCCTGGAGTCCCGGGATCGAGTCCCACATCAGGCTCCCTGCTCAGCAGGGAGTCTGCTTCTCCCTCTGACCCTCCTCCCTCTCATGCTCTCTGTCTCTCATTGTCTCTCTCGCAAATAAATAAAATCTTAAAAAAAAAAAAAAAAAAAAAAGAAACACTAGAGTAATCTAGTAAGCAGGGAAGAGAAAAAAATAAGCGAAGAAAAGACAATAAATAGAAAAAACAAAATATATTAGAAAAAGTTTAGATGTATTAGTAATCTCATTAAATGTAGACTAATCAGATTAAGTTAGTCAGATCATGTTTAAGAAACACAACCCGGGGCGCCTGGGTGGCTCAGATGGTTAAGCGTCTGCCTTCAGCTCGGGTCATGATCCCAGGGTCCTGGGATCGAGCCCCACATCGGGCTCCTGGCTCAGCGGGGAGCCTGCTTCTCCCTCTCCCTCTGCCTCTCCCCCTGCTCATGCTCTCTCTCTCTCTGTGTCTCAAATGAATTAAAAAAAAAAAATCTTAAAAAAAAAAGAAACACAACCCATGTATGTGCTCTTTACAAGAAATGTCTAAAACATAAGGATGATTATAGATTGAAAAGGATGGAAGAAGATAAAACAGGTGAAGACTAATATTGCTGGAGAAGCAATATTTAGGCAAAAAACCATCATTTGGAATAAAGAACGGAGCAATTTGATGACTGAAGAGCAATTCACAAGGAAGCAAGGGCAGTGCTGAATCTGTATGTTCTAAACAAGACAGGCTTCTTTTTTTTTTTTTTTAAGATTTTATTTATTTATTTGAGAGAGAGAGAATGAGAGAGAGCAAGCACATGAGAGGGGGGAGGGTCAGAGGGAGAAGCAGACTCCCTGCCGAGCAGGGAGCCCGATGCGGGACTCGATCCAGGGACTCCAAGATCATGACCTGAGCCGAAGGCAGTCGCTTAACCAACTGAGCCACCCAGGCG
>NW_028061057.1:0-395 GCF_054177405.1 Leptonychotes weddellii
TTTTTTTTTAAGATTTTATTTATTTATTTGACAGAGAGAGACACAGCAAGAGAGGGAACACAAGTAGGGGGAGTAGGAGAGGGAGAAGCAGGCTTCCTGCCAAGCAGGAAGCCCGATGCGGGACTCGATCCCAGGACCCTGAGATCATGACCTGAACCGAAGGCAGACACTTAACAACTGAGCCACCCAGGCGTCCTCAATGATCAGTTTTAAAGAAGGAGTTTTCTTTTGTTCATTTTCTGGTTCTCAGCTGTGTTCTCAGTGAAGTTAATGGGGAAGAAATTTCTTATAAAGGGAAATGGCACCATATTTTGTTTCATTTGAATTTGAAGCATGCCGTTCTCCAAATCATCAAACAATCAATGCTTAATAAATATTTGATGATAGATTGGAAA
>NW_028061058.1:0-395 GCF_054177405.1 Leptonychotes weddellii
AAAGAGATAAGAATAAGGCAGAAAAGGTAAGTCAATTAGAGAACCATGACAATATGATCAACGTCTGAATGCTAAGCATTTCATAAGGAAAAAAACCCAAAAATAATACAGTGGAGGAGTTCACCAATGAAATAAAGCTATTTTTTACATAATTAAAGAGTTTGAGTAGCTAGACTGAAAAGTTTCACCAAGTTTCAAAAACAAACAAACACACCAAAAAAAAAAAAAAAAAGACCCACAAAACCTATCCTCATCGTAATGACATTTCAGAGTACTTGGGCCAAATAGATGGCTATATTATCTTTCAGAGAGAAAGGTCACAACTAAATACTAATGAATAATAAGGTTTCAGACTTCTAAGTAATAACAATAATAAGCTAGAAAATAATGGAAGA
>NW_028061059.1:0-395 GCF_054177405.1 Leptonychotes weddellii
GGGACTGTGTGTGCCTTCGGTGTTCCTGTGGTCTTTCTAGAGCAGATAGACACTTTCTAAGAGGCTGAAAATTCCATGGCAGCTACCCAAGAGCCCCCAGGCGGAGGTGAAGCAAAATTTCATGGTTTGTTTATGCTGTTTCTCAGGTTGACCGGGAAGACATTGTCAGATGTCACTCAGCTCCACAGTCCTCCACCCTACGTGGCACCCCACTGCTTTCAGCCTCAGGGCAGGACAAAAGAATTCTCTGGGAGTAAAGTTGTAAAACAGAGTATACATCAAAATAGACTAAATGAGCCTCATACTCATGGCCCACAGTGCCTTTCACGATCCACCCCAGGGGATTTCAACCCCAGCAGCACGTCAGAAACCCCGTGGGAAACTTCTGACATTTA
>NW_028061060.1:0-395 GCF_054177405.1 Leptonychotes weddellii
GGGACTGTGTGTGCCTTCGGTGTTCCTGTGGTCTTTCTAGAGCAGATAGACACTTTCTAAGAGGCTGAAAATTCCATGGCAGCTACCCAAGAGCCCCCAGGCGGAGGTGAAGCAAAATTTCATGGTTTGTTTATGCTGTTTCTCAGGTTGACCGGGAAGACATTGTCAGATGTCACTCAGCTCCACAGTCCTCCACCCTGCGTGGCACCCCACTGCTTTCAGCCTCGGGGCAGGACAAAAGAATTCTCTGGGAGTAAAGTTGTAAAACAGAGTATACATCAAAATAGACTAAATGAGCCTCATACTCATGGCCCACAGTGCCTTTCACGATCCACCCCAGGGGATTTCAACCCCAGCAGCACGTCAGAAACCCCGTGGGAAACTTCTGACATTTA
>NW_028061061.1:0-395 GCF_054177405.1 Leptonychotes weddellii
ACCACACACAAAAATAGGCTCAAAATGGATGAAAGACCTCAATGTGAGACAAGAATCCATCAAAATCCTAGAGAAGAACACAGGCAGCAACCTCTTCAAACTCAGCTGCACCCACTTCTTCCTAGAGACATCGCCAAAGGCAAAGGCAGCAAGAACAAAAATGAACTATTGGGACTTCATCAAGAAAAAAGCTTTTGCACAGCAAAGGAAACAGTCAACAAAACCAAAAGACAACCGACAGAATGGGAGAAGATATTTGCAAATGACATATCAGATAAAGGTCTAGTATTCAAAATCTATAAAGAACTTATCAAACTCAATACCCAAAGAACTAATATTTATTTATTTTTAAAGATTTTGTTTATTTATTCAAGAGAGACAGTGTGAGTGAGAGA
>NW_028061062.1:0-395 GCF_054177405.1 Leptonychotes weddellii
CCCTCTAGAACCCTCAGTTTGTTTTTCAGAGTCCATCGTCTCTCATGGTTAGTCTACCCCTCCGATTTCCCCCGCTTCATTCTTCCCCTCCCGCTACCTTCTTCTTCTTCTTTTTTTTTTTCTTAACATATATTGCATTATTTGTTTCAGAGGTACAGATCTGAGATTCAACAGTCTTGCACAATTCACAGCGCTTACCAGAGCACATACCCTCCCCAGTGTCTATCACCTAGTCACCCCATCCCTCCCACCCCACCCCCCACTCCAGCAACCCTCAGTTTGTTTCCTACAATTAAGAATTCCAAATGAGTTAGTTTTTAATTTAAGTACCATTGTTATTTTAATTTAACAGTTGAGGACACTGAGGCGTGGGGAGGTGAAGTAAGTTGCTAGGT
>NW_028061063.1:0-395 GCF_054177405.1 Leptonychotes weddellii
TGTGGGCAAACATTTTACTAGTCCTAATGTTGTGGAAGAATTTATTGCTGGTTTCGTATTTACCCCAAAGATACAAATGCAGGGATCTGAAGGGGTACGTGCACCCCGATGTTTATAGCAGCAATGTCCACAATAGCCAAACTGTGGGAAGAGTCAAGATGTCCATCGACAGGGCACCTGGGTGGCTCAGTTGGTTAAGCGACTGCCTTCGGCTCAGGTCATGATCCTGGAGTCCTGGGATCGAGTCCCACATCAGGCTCCCTGCTCAGCGGGGGGTCTGCTTCCCCCTCTGCCCTCTCCCTCTCGTGCTCTCTGTCTCTCATTCTCTCTCTCTCAAATAAATAAATAAAATCTTTAAAAAAAAAAAAAGATGTCCATCGACAGATGAATGGATA
>NW_028061065.1:0-395 GCF_054177405.1 Leptonychotes weddellii
GAAAAATGTCACAGGTTGAAACATATGTGGGGATGATTATATAGGGTGGGGCTTCTCAACCCTTTTTCATGGCAAGGCACTCTCAGGGAAAGATATACAAGGCCCACAAGGGCAATCAGATGAGGCTCTTCAAGACTACCCTCGGCCACCAGAGGCCTGAGGGGATCATTGGCTTAGCGCACTGTAACCTATCCCAGCCTTTGGGGAGTTTATGAACTGTTTGTGCTCCTCCCCAAATTCATATGTTGAAACCCTGATCCCAGTGTGATGGTATGAGGAGATGGGGACGTTGGGAGGTGATTAGGTCATGAGGGTGGGGCTCTCATAAATGAGATTAGTACCCTTAGAAAAGAGACCCCAGAAACCTCTCACCCACTTTTTCTGCCACATGAGGT
>NW_028061066.1:0-395 GCF_054177405.1 Leptonychotes weddellii
AAAATATATATATATTTTTGTTCCATTTCTAAACACATTACAAATCACAGAAATGTTTTAAATTCTTCAACAAAGTGGGGGCTCCAGGAGTCTCATATCCTACTTGTAGTGGAATTAGCCCAAGGCCACCCCAGTGATTTGTCCAGACTCTACCACTAAGCTCTGCATGATCTGATGTGCACCATTCTCCTCGAATCCAAGCTCCCTTATCTGGAAGCTCCTGACAGCTCTACCCATCCCCACATCTCAAACACTGGTGGTCCTTCCTAGATTTTCATTAGCAGCTCATAATAGTCTTGCCAAGGTTACATCTGCCTGAAGCATGGAGGGTTCTGTCATCTGATTGCATAATCTTAGGTTTAGCCCCATTCCCAGGGACCTCCAGGAGACACAGA
>NW_028061067.1:0-8388 GCF_054177405.1 Leptonychotes weddellii
ACAGAGAAGATCTGAGCTGGCAATGCAGACAGAACGATATTTCTGATTACCCTCATTTCCATCCCCAATGATGGAAAGCTGCTCCTAGCGAGCACTGAGTGTTGTGAAATTACCCAAAGCATTCAAAAGAATATGCCATTTCAGCAAGAGGGTGGAGCCATCCTGTAATTTCTGGTAGTCCTTCCCGGTTTTCTTTATGGACTGTCACATACCTGTATGGTCAACCTTTTATTTTAAGTAGGCTCCACACCCAGCAAAGGCGCCCAGAGGGGCCTTGAACTCAGACCCTGAGATCAAGACCTGAGCTGAGATCAAGAGCCAGACGCTTAACCCACTGAGCCACCCAGGTGCCCCCATGGTTAACCTTTTCAAAATCGCTTCCCTCACAATCCAAAGTCTGAAAGCCTGAGTCTTCCTCCTGAGCTGAGTACTTCTTTCTCCTAAGGGACAGGGGCCCCACAGACAACCCTTCCTCCCCCTTCCAGCCTCCCTCTTGCCCCCCAGGGGCATCCATGTGCAAATAACTGATAGGGCTGGCATGGGGCCAGGGAAGACTATCAGGGAAGTCCAGAGCTAGGGGCTGAGCTGTTTTCCTTTGCAGTGAACCAGGGGTGGGGTTTGCTGCATTTTCAGCTCTAGGCAAATGAAGGAGAGTGGTGAGCACAAAGGGGCATAGTCTCAATCTTACTGGGAAGGCACAGTTTATTTATTTTTAATTTTAATTTTATTTTAATTAGTCTCCACGCCCAACGTGGGGCTTGAACTCACGGCCCTGAGATTAAGAGTCACCTGCTCTACCAACTGAGCCAGTCAGGTGCCCAGGGAAGGAACAATTTAAAGGCATCACACAAATTAAGGACAATAACTACCAAGTAGAAATAAGTACTGAGTTTTAAGTTCTGAACGACCCAGTATAAACTAGATGGAAGTGCTTCAAAGGAATGCGAGAAAATACAATTCACCTTTTCCTTTCTTTTCATTCTTTGAACAGTCAAGTTCAAAAGTCATTAAGTGGGAGGCCAAGCAAGGTTAGGACTTCATGGCCTGCTCCCGGTAACAACTGCAAGCAGGCCCCCCACATGAGTCCGATGGTTCTCTTGATAAGGGGTTACCTCCACGGCTACCTCTAGATGGAGTCAGTGGCCCGGAGGCTGGGGAGCACCGAGCAGGCGTGTGTCAGGTGGCCAGTATTAATGTTCCTGTCTTTGTCTGATGTTCCCTCCTCCAGCCTGGGAAGAAGGGCTGCTCTGGGCATGAAGGAGCTGTCCCCTGGACAGAGAACCGAGCCTGCCCCACCTACAGGCAGCACCCGTGATCTCTGAGCAGACTGAACACTGGGCCTCAGAGAACACAGTTTGCACATTCTGGGCAGCCTAAATGATAAGGCCAGCAGCCCTAGCAGTAATGTCTCTCTCCAGGAAGTTAAGGGCCTCACCCTGATGGCTGGGGTGAGAGCAGCCAGCCAGGAGCAGGTTCCGCAGGCCACACAACCCGTGTTACTGCCAGGGAGGCAGATCTGGTTCAGCTTGTCCAGGGAGGTCTGCCTGGAGGGGGGCAGGGAGCCATCCAGCCGGAAGTCCTGCACCCATGGGACAGGCTTTGGCCCACAAGGCTGAACTAGACAGGATGCCAGGACTCAGTCCCAGGATGGCCGTGACCAGACTTTGCCTTTCTCTGCTTGTAGCAGGTGGAGCACCCCCTCCAGATCAGAGAGAGGCAGATCTACGTTCTCCTGATTGACAGGAAATTGTGGGGGGCAATGCTTCCTCTTGGAAGGGGTCCCAGCCTTGGAAGGATGGGAGGGAGGAGATCCCCTTCTTTCTATTCCACAGATAGTCTAAAGAAGGTGCCACTGCTCGATGGGGGAGTCTTCAGAAAAAGTCCCCTTCTCTCTGTCTCTCCTGCTCAAGCCCCAGGGGAGAGGGGGTAGTTAGGAGCAGGTGCTGCTGGGGGAGAATTGTGGCTAGACTCTTCCTCCCCGGAGGCTGTAGAATATGACTCAACAGACCAAAGTCAAAGCTGTTCTGGGAGGGATCTCCAGCTGGGATGACGACTGTTTGACCACTGGCTGCCCAAAGCATCCGATTCTCTCTGGGACAGCTGGGTTTAAGGTCATGGGAGCCTGCTCTCCGGTGGCTGTTACTACGGTGATTCCAGGGTTGGTTGCTCTTCCTTCTTAGATGATTGGTTAGGTCCACCATGAGACTTTTGCTTTCAATTCCCAGATCTACTTTTGTCTCATATTCCTCATTTCAGAACTGGAACTTACCATCTACCCAATTGTTTAAACCAGAAAGCTGGATGTGATCTTCGATTCAGCCCTCCCCCTTCCCCTTTGTGTCTCCTCTCTTCACTGCCACCACGATAATCCAAACCATCATCATCGGCTGCCCAACAGGAGCCTCTTTATTGATCTCCCCATTTCCTCTTTCACCGCCCCCACCCCCACCAATCTACACATCTCCCAGCAACCAGTAACCATCCCCCCACCGTGGTTCTTGGGCACAGCACCGAGGTCATTTCCTTCAGGCACTTGGCACAAGTCATACGTTTATTGTGGTGTTCACTTCGTTATCTGTCTCCCCCCCTAGACTATGGCACCGTGGGGCAGGGGAGCTGCTCAGTGCATCATTGTATCCTTCCTACCAGCACGGTGCCTGGCACAGAGTAGATAATAATTTTTAGATGAGTGGCATTAGACCAAAGAGCTTAGATTTGCAAGGAGGAGTTTCACACATTCTGGAAAAAGGACTGATAAAGCATAAAGACACGTTAGAACATTAAAAGGAATGATGGAGGCAGCTGGATGGACATCAGTGGATCTTCCTTACTAACAGCCTGCCAGTTGATGGGGCCTACGGTAACGGGATAAAATGCAAGAGGAAAGGATGGAATCCTAAAGAGAGTTTAAAGGAGGAATTCCTATCTTCCAAAATATGTTGGGAAGGAAAGAGTCACTGATGTTGTAAGGTTGATGAGCCAGAAAAATAGCGTTACTTCATCTCTTTGAAAACAGAATAGCATGACTAGGGAAAACCTCAGTTTTTAGGCATGTTGAGTTTGAAATGACTCTAAATATTTCCTGTGGGCCACGGGAGAACAGCCACACTCTGTCGACTTCTTTGAAAAGCCTCTTTGACAACGTGGTCAGCCATGACATAGTCATCAGGTTTATGATTCTTGATTTCCTTGCACAGAAAGTCAAGGAATTGAAATAAATTCTATAGTTCTAGCAGAAACGAGAGAGTTAAAGCTTCAAAATTCTAAACCCTGTTACATATTAAGGACACAGCCAAATAGTTTTGAGCCATAATTTCGTTACATCAGACATGACCACTAATAGGTTTGCCATTATCTATTGAATATGCAATGATTTCATTGTATGAGTACCTGTCATAACTAATTAACTGCGTGTAATGTATGTTTTTCCGTGTTTTCCAAATTTTCTATGACAGCATGTATTATTTTTATAAATCAGGAAAAATATGGGATACTTTTTTTAAACAAAAATATAAAGACTCACTGTGTCAATTCCTGAATGAATAGCTTTGGGGTAACCACTTGCCTTTACACACCAAACATATGTAAGCACAGAAGTTACTAAATGTTCCCAGAAATCACTAGAAATTTCCCTCCAGGAAGTACACACATGTTGATGTTTCTTGGAATTCTCTGCAGCTGGTTTCCCTTCTCTGGTTTCAGACTGCTTGGTCCCAAAAATCGCTGGGCTGGAATTATACAGTAAGTCCATTGTTCCAATAATTCCCCCTGAAGGCAAAATTCAGGGATTTGTCCCTTTTTTGTAATTATAGTCCCAAACCTAACTATTAGCTATTCTTCTTGATGTTGTTTTGATCTCTTGGAGGATTTTCACATCAAAAGTGTCTTTTAGGGGTTTGTTTTATTGTGGTAGGGCTTCCATTAGAGGAGCAAACCAGCTTGAGGAAGTAGCAGGGGTGGGTGGGGAGGGGAGTAGAGAATATTGCATGCCAAATTCATAGTCCTCTTGGTTATTAGACTGAAGGATGGCCCAGAGGTGAGTGACTGGGAAAGAATCATCTGGAAATAATGACATTGAGGATTACTGCAAAAAAAAACTGGGCATATTTCACCATGAGAAGGTAGGACATTGGGGCTTTGTAGCAAGAGGGATTAAATGCTACTCAAAGAAGCAATGCATCATGATAAGAGGAAGAATGAAGTCAGCCTGATATATAAAGAACAATTAAAGTTGTCAGGAAATGGAGCATACTGCTTCATGTGACATAAGCTGTCTACTCACGGAAATTTTCAAGAAGATTCTAGAAGACTGTTCTCTGGGACCTATGGTCCAGGAAGGCTGTGTGATGGACAGAGCATTGCACTTTATTTCTCACTTAGGCTCCATGTCCATGGTGGACTGACTACTGCATCCTATTTGTCCTCACTCCAGGACCCAGGCTAATGGAGCATCTACTACCCGGAAAAATGGCAGTCACCCTGTTAAAGGGAAGGAAGAGCTTCAGAGGGAAGTGACGCATGTCATTTCTGCTCACATTTCACTGGCCGAAGCAAAGTGCATGGTCACCCCTAAAATCAGGTGGGCAGCAAAATGCTTATGCCTTCTTTTAGCAGGCAAATAGAAATGGTTCATAATATAAGTGGCATGTAGCTTATAATTTTTTAAAACTCAGATGTGAATAGAACTTTTGAAATGCTTCATGGGGCTTGGGAACAGTTTGTTCTTTGTGCTCTTAAGCAGTTTCAGCATTATTGCAGTTAGAGGGCAGGCTCCAGGGCCCAGAGTAAGATGTAGTCCTTGTGTAGTTTGGGAATATAGGTGAGGTTTGGTTGGGTGAGGTCTGGAGCCGATGACCAAGAAAGAATTCTTGACAGGTCTCTGATGCAAAATGGTGGTTTTATTAAAGCTCAGGGACTGGACCGGTGGGCAGAAAGAGCTGCTGCCCCAGCATTGTGAGGGGTGACTGATTATATCCTTGGGAGTTGGGGGAGGTAAGGAAAAGGGAGGTTTCAAAAGGATTTTCATGCGTTAAAGAAGACTCACAAGATCCCGGAGGCCTTGCCGTTGTCAAGTTAAAGTTGTTTTTCCCTTGGGTGCATGGGTGGCTCAGTCGTTAAGTGTCTGCCTTCGGTTCAGGTCAGGATCCCAGGGTCCTGGGATCGAGCCCCGCATCGGGCTCCCTGCTCCGCGGGAAGCCTGCTTCTCCCTCTCCCACTCCCCCTGCTTGTGTTCCCTCTCTCGCTGTGTCTCTCTCTGTCAAATAAATAAAATCTTTAAAAAAAAAAAAAAAAGGTTGTTTTTCCCTCTAGCAAGGCATTAACATGAAGATAGTTGGGAGCTTCCTGGAGGAATGTGACCCGTATCCCACTCAGAAGTGTGTGTGCTGGGGGGAGGTTGCAGGGTGTCAGCTCGTGCTTTGTCCTTAGTTAGCCTTCTGCGCCCTCATCAGTCCCAACTCCGTGGTTATGTCTAAGAAAAGGCAAACTTCCGAAGCGGAAACTAACAGAAATCCATGTGCCAGGGACGGGGTTAGTGTTCAGACACAGAGCTTTGCAATGGTAGTGTTAGTATTGTTGTTCTGAGACAATTTTTTATGTCTTATGGGAGAAAACAATGGAGTAATTATGTTGGAGGTGCCGGCAAGCAAAATTTTCGCTATGGAATCAAAGAGGAACAGATGTAAGAACAATGAGATTAATTTAATTTCACTCAAATCCTGATTTTGAATTGGAAGTACCGCTATGAACTCAGTATATTTTTTTCTTAAAAAAGAAAAGTATTTTCCAGCTCTGTCTACTGAGAAAGCCTAGAAATAAAAAGAAAGTCGCTAAGGAGTGCCCAGGTTATGGCCTCTAATTACCACTTCCCACTAAAAGAAATCAAGCTTCTTGGAAAAATGGCTGATTCCAGATTAGGCACAGGAAATATACAGGTTGAGCCTGGAACATCATGTGATCCAAGAAGGCAAGAAATTTATCAGCGAATACTTGAGTCATGCAAAAAGGCTCAGCAACCAGATTGAATGGTCTCTTCCTGGAGAGAGGGGATACTTTGAACAATTTTAAGAATACAAACTGCAGTGGTTTGAAACACATCAAATGTGCTTGAATTCACCAGCTCATATACCTGCAAATCCCCAGTGGAGACCATTGCAGAGCTTGTTATTTTGAAAACTGGGAGATAAAAGAAGAGATCTTACCCTTCCTCTATGAACTGCACCTTAGGTAACCAAATAGTTGATGAGAGGAAGCTTCTCTTTATGGAAGTATTCCAGTTAATAAACAAGAAGAAATCACTGAATTAGAATTATGACTATTTTGCAACCCCTAATGAATTAACGGAGATAGGTAATGATCATCAGTAGCAATAAGCACACAAAAAGAACAGGTATCTAGACATTTATGCCTCAGGACGGAAGTGCATATCCTACCTATAAAGTATACCCTCTGCAATACCAGCAAGTAAAAATCAGTGACTCTCAACACTTTTGCCTTCCAAGAGACATTTGGCATTGTCTGGAGATATTTTTGATTATCACAATTAGGAGAGAGAATGCTACTAGCATCTAATGGTTAGAGTCTAGAGACTCTGCTTAACCTCCAACGCAGCATAGGACAATTCCCCACCATGAAGATATGGTCCCAAATGTCAATAGTGCTGGGCTTGAGAAATCTCACTTTAGATCAAATAATCAATTTACGTATAATTATGTATATAGTGACAGGGGAACAGGTCAAGTGACATCACAGGGATGCAATCAACAAGATCAGATCGTGGGAAACTCTAAAAGACAATCGAAGTAGTTTCTTTAGCAAATAAAAGGGTATTTATCTTTTAGAGGTATATGCTGAAATATTTACAGATGAAATGTTATGATGTCTGGGTTTCCTTCAAAATAATTTACAATGGATATGGGTGGATGGATGGGGGTCTACATGAAATAAGACTGGCCATGAGTTAATTGTTGTTGAACTGGGTAGATAAGTATATGAGGGTTCACTGTCTGGTATGTTAAAATTATGTGTGATAACAAGTTAAAGGATTTTAATCATTTATTATATAAAATGATGATGAGGGGCACCTGAGTCGCTCAGTTGGTTAAGCATCTGCCTTCAGCTCAGGTCATGATCTCGGAGTCCTGGGATGGAGCCCCACATCAGACTCCCTGCTCAGCGGGGAGTCTGCTTCTCCCTCTGCCTCTGCTCTCTCTCTCTTCCCCCTGCTTATGCATGTTCTCCCTCTCTCTCAAATAAATAAAAAAATCTTTAAAAAAAATAAAATGATGGTGATAACAAATGATAGTTTAAAGAAGTTTTCTTTACTTTAAAATAAAAGGGTAGCATCTTTTTATCAGTGTATTCGTTTTCTACCGCTACATAACAAATTGTTCCCAAACTTTGCAGGTTCAAACATCTCATATCTGAGATCTTCTTAGCCAGATGGTTCTGGCTCAGCAGCATCCACAAGATTGCAGTGAAGATAGTGGCTGGAGCTGCAGTCCCCTGAAGGCTTGGCTAAGCCTGGATGATCCTCTTACAAGATGGCTTACTCACATGGCTATTACCTGGATGCCTCAGTCCCTTGTTACAGGGCCTCTCTATAGTGCTGCAGAGTGTCTTAATGGCATGGAAGTTAGAGTCTCTCGCAGCGAGCAATCCAAGAGAAAGAATAAGCAAGGGGCTGCAGTGCCTCTCGTGACCTGGTCTTAGAAGTCTTACTGTCGGGCGCCTGGGTGGCTCAGTCGGTTAGGCGACTGCCTTCGGCTCAGGTCATGATCCCGGAGTCCCAGGATCGAGTCCCGCATCGGGCTCCCTGCTCGGCGGGGAGTCTGCTTCTCCCTCTGACCCTCCCCCCTCTCATGCTCTCTCTCTCTTAAATAAATAAAATCATGGGGCGCCTGGGTGGCTCAGTCGGTTAGGCGACTGCCTTCGGCTCAGGTCATGATCCTGGAGTCCCTGGATCGAGTCCCGCATCGGGCTCCCTGCTCGGCGGGGAGTCTGCTTCTCCCTCTGACCCTCCTCCTTCTCATGCTCTCTGTCTCTCATTCTCTCTGTCTCAAATAAATAAATAAAATCTTAAAAAAAAAAAAAAGAAGTCTTACTGTCATTTCTGCCATATTTTATTCATTAGAAGTGAGTCACTAAGCCCAACCCATACTCAAGGGAGAGGAAATTAGGATCCACCCATTGAAGGGAGTTATAGAGAATTGGTGGACACATTCTAAACCATCACAATTGGCCTCTTTTTAAATTTTTTTATTTTATTTTATTGGCCTATGACATCCTAAAGTGATAGAAACTCTAGTCTCAGAAACCTACGCTAGTATAAAAAAGACTGCAGGGGCGCCTGATGGCTCAGTTGGTTGAGCGACTGCCGGGATCGAGTCC
>NW_028061068.1:0-395 GCF_054177405.1 Leptonychotes weddellii
GGTTAAACCACAGCCTCAGTCATAAGACAAATTTCAATAAACTCAAATAGATAAAAATCATACAAAGTATCTTCTCCTACCAAAATGGAATTAGAAATCATAACATAAATATATTTGAAAAATCTCTAAATATTTGGAAACTAAATAACATACTTCTAAATAACCCATGGGTAAAAGGAGAAATCAAAAAGGAAACTAGGGCGCCTGGGTGGCTCAGTTGGTTAAGCGACTGCCTTCGGCTCAGGTCATGATCCTGGAGTCCCGGGATCGAGTCCCGCATCGGGCTCCCTGCTCGGCAGGGAGTCTGCTTCTCCCTCTCCTGCTCCCCCCTCTTGTGCTCTTTCTCTCTCTCACTCTCTCTCTCAAATAAATAAATAAAATCTTAAAAAAAAAAA
>NW_028061069.1:0-395 GCF_054177405.1 Leptonychotes weddellii
CCCCCCGACCCCACTCTCTTTTAGGTGACAAAATAGAGAGTAGATTTATCCATAATACTTAAAAGAAAACAACTAGCAATGAAGGGGTGCCTGGGTGGCTCAGTTGGTTGTACGTCTGCCTTTGGCTCAGGTCATGATCTCAGGGTCCCAGGATCAAGCCCCATGTCGGGCTCTCAGCTCAGCAAGGAGTCTGCTTTCTCTCTCTCTCTCTCTGTCTCTCGGATTGACTCCAATTTTGAAAGAAGTTCTACTCTGGGTAAAATGCTATCAAACAGTATCACATTCTACAGAGATATTATTTATGAAAGGAAGAGTCAATCAATGAGGCAAACCTCATTTTAAGAAATTGCCACAGCCACCCCAGCCTTCAGCAACCACCACCCTGATCAGTCAGC
>NW_028061070.1:0-395 GCF_054177405.1 Leptonychotes weddellii
CCTGGGTGGCTCAGTTGGTTAAGCGACTGCCTTCGGCTCAGGTCATGATCCTGGAGTCCCTGGATCGAGTCCCGCATCAGGCTCCCTGCTCGGCAGGGAGTCTGCTTCTCCCTCTGACCCTCCTCCCTCTCATGCTCTCTGTCTCTCATTCTCTCTGTCTCAAATAAATAAATAAAATCTTAAAAAAAAAAAAAAAAAAGAACTTCTACAACTCAATACCCAAACAACAAATAATCCAATTAAAAAGTGGGCAGAAGATATGAAGAGATATTTTTCCAAAGACATCCAGATGGCCAACAAACACATGAAGAGATGTTCATCATCACTTGCCATCAGGGAATTGCAAATCAAAACTACAATGAGATATCACTTCATACCTATTAGAATGGCTAAAA
>NW_028061071.1:0-395 GCF_054177405.1 Leptonychotes weddellii
GGCGCCTGGGTGGCTCAGTTGGTTAAGCGACTGCCTTCGGCTCAGGTCATGATCCTGGAGTCCCGGGATCGAGTCCCACATCGGGCTCCCTGCTCGGCAGGGAGCCTGCTTCTCCCTCTGACCCTCCCCCCTCTCATGTGCTCTCTGTCTCTCTCATTCTCTCTGTCTCAAATAAATAAATAAAATCTTTAAAAATAAAAAAATAAAAAAAAAAAAAGAGTCAGCAAGTCAGCAATGGTGGTTTGAAGAGATGCATAGCAATATTGTTTTTTATTTTTTATTTTCCTTTTGAGGTAAATGGATAGTTTGCTTATTATGACAGAGAAGCCTTGATATATGTATAATGAAATAATGGAATATATATAACAAAGATAGAATAAAGAAACGTGTGGGCG
>NW_028061072.1:0-395 GCF_054177405.1 Leptonychotes weddellii
ATTGTTTTTTTTAAAGATTTATTTTAGGGGCACCTGGGTGGCTCAGTTGGTTGAGCAGCTGATTCTTGATTTCGGCTCAGGTCATGATCTCAGGGTCCTGGGATCAAGCCCCACGAGGGGCTCTGTGCTCAGCCAGGAGTCTGCTTGAGATTCTCTCTCTCCCTCTGCCTTCCCCCTCCCTGCTGCCCCCCACCCCCCCACTCATGCTCTCTCTCTAATAGTTGTTTCTGGTCTTCTTCTGTTATAACCACTGCCTTTGATGATATCTAGTTTTAAAGTTTTATCAAACTCTTTCTTCTTCCTCTCAACTTTTAATTTGAAATCATCCTGATCAGGCCAAGGACATGCCAGTGATATTTTTTATAAGAATCCACTCTGTCCCTTACTGGGAATAC
>NW_028061073.1:0-395 GCF_054177405.1 Leptonychotes weddellii
ATATATATATTTTTAAAGATTTTATTTATTTATTTGAGAGAGAGAGAATGAGAGAGAGCACATGAGAGGGGGGAGGGTCAGAGGGAGAAGCAGACTCCCTGCTGAGCAGGGAGCCCGATGCGGGACTCGATCCAGGGACTCCAGGATCATGACCTGAGCCGAAGGCAGTCGCTTAACCAACTGAGCCACCCAGGCACCCCTAAAAAAATATTTATTAGAGACAGCATGAGAAGGGGGAGGAGTGGGGGGTGGAGAGTGGGAGGGGAAAGAATCTCGAGAAGACTCATCACTGAGTGCAGAGCCTGGACCCCAACATAGGGCTCGATCTCCCGATCCTGAGATCATGACCTGAGTTGAAACCGAGTCAGATGCTTAACCAACTGAGCCACCCAGGC
>NW_028061074.1:0-395 GCF_054177405.1 Leptonychotes weddellii
GGGGGGGGGGGAAGGTGGCCATTAAAACCCCAAATATATTTCTAATTTCTTTTTTTTTAAGATTTTATTTACTTATTTGATAGAGAGAGAGACAGCGAGAGAGGGAACACAGGCAGGGGGAGTGGGAGAGGGAGAGGGAGAAGCAGGGCTTGACGCAGGGCTCGATCCCAGGACCCCAGGATCATGACCTGAGCCGAAGGCAGACACCCAACTGACTGAGCCACCCAGGCACCCTCTAATTCCATTAAAAGCAAATAAGCTGGTGATGAAAATGTTCTAAAATTAATTGTGGTGAGGACTGCACATCTCTGTGATGAAACTAAAGGCCACTGAATTGTACACTATAAATGGGTGACTTGTGTGGTATGTGAATTACATCTCTCAATTAAGCTGTC
>NW_028061075.1:0-395 GCF_054177405.1 Leptonychotes weddellii
ATGAGGAAATGGAGGCTTGGAGAAGTGAAGTAGCTTCTTGTAGTGAAGCCAAATTTACCACCCCAAAATATGTCTCTTTGGCATGTGAATTATTTTAGGATGATTATTTTTTTAAATTTTAATTCCAGTCTAGTTAACATACAGTGTAATATTAGTTTCAGGTGTACAATAGAGTGATTCAACACTTCCATACTCATCACAAGTGCTCTCCCTGTCACCTCTTTCTTTTTTTTTTTTTTTTAAAGATTTTATTTATTTATTTGACAGAGACACAGTGAGAGAGGAGCACAGGCAGGGGGAGTGGAGGGGGGAGAGGCAGGCCTCCCGCCGAGCGGGGAGCCCGACGCGGGGCTCGATCCCAGGACCCTGGGACCATGACCTGAGCCGAAGGCAGA
>NW_028061076.1:0-395 GCF_054177405.1 Leptonychotes weddellii
ATAATGATTATTGTTTTTTTTAATTTCTCAAATTCCACTGGTTCTTCTTTATATCTTCTATTTCTTTTATATTTTATATATATATATTAAATATTTTTTAAATATCTTTATATATATATTTTAATATATTTTACAAGTTTTTAAAAAATGCTTCTGTTATTCTAGTTTCTTTGAGTCCATATAAAAATTAGAATCTACTCGTCTGTATCTACAAACACTCTTTCTGGGATTTTGATTGGTATTGCGTTAAATGAATAGATTAATGAGAATTAATATACTACCTACATGGCATCTTCCAATTCATGAACAGGTTATGTCATTCCATGTATTTAGGGCTTCTTTAATTTCTTTCATCAGTGCTTGGTAGTTGTCAGTCAACAGATCCTGTGCATGTT
>NW_028061077.1:0-395 GCF_054177405.1 Leptonychotes weddellii
CCCTTTCCCTCTCCTTCTCTGCAAAGTCACAGGGACACTGACAGGACACAGATCATCACAGAAGTCATTATTCAGCACTGAAGACTTCAGTGATCACTTTGATTTTTCTCTTGCAAAATATACATTATGAGCAGGAAAAGAACACAAGCACTTTTGCATTCACCTTGTTCCAAGGCAGTCATTAAGAAAAGCACAACACGCAGATTGGGGGGATTTCACAGGGTCCACAGTACACACTGAGCAGGGTATTCCAAGGCAGTCATTAAGAAAAGCACAACACGCAGATTGGGGGGATTTCACAGGGTCCACAGTACACACTGAGCAGGGTAGGACTGCTGGTGGCACCCGTCCTGCGTGGGCCCTGCCCGCTGGTCTCTTTTCTCCTTCGACCTTCT
>NW_028061078.1:0-8388 GCF_054177405.1 Leptonychotes weddellii
TTTTCCCTTTTTATCTATTATATTGTCTTCCAGGTCGCTTATTCGTTCTTCTGCCTCAGGTACCCTAGCTGTTAGATTATCTAGATTGGATTGCATCTCACTGATAACATTTTTAAGTTCTGCCAATTCAGCTTTCATTTCTGCCCTTAGCGACTCTATGTTGCCATTAATTGATTTCTCCATTCTAGCCATTGTCTTCACAATTGCCAGCCTGAATTCCATCTCTGACATCTTGGTTAGATCTGCATCCATTTGTAAATCTGCAGCATAAGTCATAATCCCCGAGTCTTTTCTGTTTTGGGGGCTCCTCCTCCTAGTCATTCTGTTGATCGGTGTTTGAGGGAATGTATACAGTCCAAATTATTGACCAGAACCCAAGCAAGATGCACCTGTTTTCCTGGGACCTTAGGGTTGCTGGCCTCTTCTTCTCCCAGCCTGTCTTCTGGGGGAGGGGCCTGCTGCACTGTTACTCAGGCCACCCTGTTTGAGCAGAGTTGCCCTGTCCCTCTGTGGCAGGGGATGGGCTCAGTCAGAATCAGTTTTGGGAGCTTTTGTTCTCTGGCGGCTTTCCCTGGGGGCTTTCCATGTCTCTTCCATGAGTCAGAGCAGTAGAGACCGTGTCCAACCCTCTGCCTCAGAGCAGAGAGATCGCAGTCTGTTCTTCAGTGAGCTCTCCAGGCCACACTGTCTCCATTTCTGTCTGTGCTGCTGTAAACTGCAGCGTCCTGGGTTGTGCGCCCCTCCGCAGCTCTCCCAGTCCTGCCTCCAGATTGGGGCATGTCTCTGCCCTTTGTGCTTCTAAAACCGCCAATCGCTCCCAGTTCACATGCGGGACCCTGACGCTCTGGGTTTCTGCCCCAGGGGCTGCCCTGAAGTCCTTTCCCCACCACTATAGGTCTGCGAGTCTGTGCCGCATTCCCAGCACGCGAGGCTGTCACTCACCAGTGGTGTAGGATCCCCATGGCCAGGCACCCTCCTGCTGCCGTTTATCCTCCAATATCTGCCCGCAGAATCATGCCTCCCTGCTTCATACCTCGAAACCAACCACCTGCGATATTCTCTTTGTAGAGATCCAGATCTTCTTATATCTCAGGCTGATTTCGTGGGTGCTCAGAGTGGTCTGGTAGATACCCAGCTCCATCCCAGTGTCCAGTTGAAATAGGGTCCCCTACTCCTCCACCATCTTTCCTCTCCTCCTTTTTTTTTTAGGATTTCCTGATTCCTTAGATCAGGGGCTCCTATCCTTCTCGCCCAAAAGAATGCCTGTGAGCTGAAGGCAGTAGTTTTTTTTCTCTGAGCCCTGGAGTAAAGTGTGTGAGAGCCTTCAAATGCATTTACATCCTCATGACCCATCAGCTCTGCTGCTTTTCACCACTCACTCACTTCTGCTGTTGGACCACCAGTGACCGATCACCAACTCAAGAGAAGTGTTCCAGCTCCCTCTGACAGCTCGGCTCACCAGTACTATTTAACTTAGTATTGGAAGTCCTAGCCTCAGCAATCAGCCAACAAAAAGAAATAAAAAGCATCCAAATCGACAAGGAAAAATTCAAACTTTCACTATTTGCAGATGACATGATTCTCTATGTAGAAAACCCAAAAGACTGAACCAGAAAATTGCCAGAACTAATACATGAATTCAGCAAAGCTTCCAGAAATAAAATAAATCTGTGGAAATATGTTGCATTTCTATACACCAATAATGAGGCAGTAGAAAGAGAAATCATGGAATCCCATTTGCAATTGTACCAAAATCCATAAGGTACCTAGGAAGAAATCTAAGCAAAGAGGTAAAAGATCTGTACTCTGAAAACTATAGAACACTTATGAAAGAAATTGAAGAGGACACAAAGACATGGAAAAGCATTCCATGCTCATGGATTGGAAAAATAAACATTTTTAAATTATCTATGCTTCCCAGAGGAATTTACACTTTCAATGACATCCTTATGAAAATACCATTGACATCTTTCACATAGCTGGAACAAATAATCCTAAAATTTTTATGGAACCAGAAAATACCCCAAATCACCAGGTGAATGTTGAAAAAGAAAACCAAACCTGGTGGCATCACAATGTCTGACTTCAAGCTGCATTACAAAGCTGTAGTCATCAAGACAATATGCTATTGGTACAAAAACAGACACATAGATCAATGTAACAGTACAGACAACTCAGAAATGGACCCTCAACTATATGGTCAAATAATCTTCAACAAAGCAGGAAAGAATATCCAATAGAAAAAGACAGTGCTTCAACAAATTGTATTCAGAACACTGGACAACCACATGCAGAAGAATGAAACTGGACCACTTTCTTATACCATACACAAAAATAAATATAAATGGATCAAAGACCTAAATATGAGACAGGAGGGGCACCTGGGTGGCTCAGTCAGTTAAGCATCTGCCTTCAGCTCAGGTCATGATCTCGGGGTCCTGTGATCCAGCCCTACATCAGGCTCCCTGCTCAGCGAGGAGTCTGTTTCTCCCTCTCCCTCTGACTCTCCCTCTGCTCAGGTTCACTCTTTCTCTCAAAGAAAGAAAGAAAGAAAGAAAGAAAGAAAGAAAATATTAAATAAATGTGAGACAGGAAACCATCAACATCCCAGAGGAGAAAGAACAAAGGCAGAAACCTCTTTGGCCTTGGCCATAGCAACTCCTTACTAGACAACATCACCAGTGGCAAGGGAAACAAAAGCAAAAATGAACTACTGGGGCTTCATTAAGATAAAAAGCTTCTGCATAGCGAAGGAAGCAATCAATAAAACTAATAAGGCAATGAACAGAATGGGAGAAGATATTTGCAAATGCCATATCTGATAAAGGATTAGTATTCACAATCTATAGAGAACTTATCAAACTCAACACTCAAAAAACAAAAATCTCATTAGGAAACAGGTAAATGACATGAATAGACAATTTTCCAAAGAAGACATCCAGATGGCCAACAGACATATGAAAAGATGCTCAATGTCACTCATCATTAGGGAAATACAAATCAAAACCATGATAAGATACCACCTCACACATTTCAGAATGACTAAAATTAACAACACAGGAAAGAACAGGTGTTGGCAAGGATGTAAGGAAAGGAGAACCCTCTTACACTGTTGGTTGGAATGCAATCTGGTCCAGCACTATGTAAAACAGTATGGAGGTTTCTCAAAAAGTTAGAAATATAAGTACCCTATGATTCAGCAAGTGCAGTACTAAGTATTTACTAAAAGGATACAAAAATACTGATTCAAAGGGTTACATGCATCCTGATCTTTATAGCAGCAACCCAAATGTCCAATGTCCATTGATTGATGAATGCGTAAAGAGGAGGTATACACACACATACACACACACACACACAGTGGGATCGCTGAGGTCACAAGCTCATTGTGATAACCAGACCCAGCTGTTATATTGTCTGGCTACTGCTTACTTTAGGCTTTTAAGAGGGGGTGGGGATGTAAACCATGTGGTTCTCCAGTACTTCTGACCTGGAGAGCATTCCTGCAGCTCCTCTACCACTTGGAAGAGTTGTGGTGTTGTCTCTTTTATATGCTAGTTGCTCTTTTAGACCACTTTTTTTCTGTGCCCAAGGACAAAGGGATCTGTTCTGGGTCCCTCAGTACTATCCCTCTTGACTGCCATTCATAGCATGGGGAGGATTCCCTTTGTAAACATGTCTCCATCTCTCGCTGTTCTCTTATTAGTCTATCTTTGGTTGTTCAGAAGCTATCCAGTCAGCCCTCAGTTCTTCAGGAGGAATTGTTCTATTAATACTTGTAATTTGTTGTGTTCCATGGAGGAGGTAATTTCATCTTCCTACATCAGTTTGGACCAGGATTTCCTGGGGGATAAATTTTGAATTGTACTTGGGGAACTCCTAAGTAGGTGAACCAATATTTTGTGAGCCATCGAGGAGACTGAAGAAATGAATCTTGCAAAAGAGACATCTATGAGGGAAATACATCAACACCTAGGTGGGGAAGGTTGACCCAAATGTAGAGGTTTGTAGACCACCACGTGAGCAGAGGTATACCCAAAAAATGCCAGCTCATTTAATGCATTAGTTTGAGGAACTGTACATAGTGTATTTCAACAAAGAAGGGAAACAAGTTGCTGCTGCAGTGGGCTGGCCTTTTCTGTAGACAGTTCATCTGGCCACAAATGTTCAACTAGAAGCTAAAACTATAGTTACAAAGTTAAATGTAGAGCTGAGATTGGAGAAGGACATGGGGTCATCCATCTCTCTGCTAGCTGTAGGGGTAGTAAATAAGGTGGAGAACAGGATAGTAAGTTGGAGACTTTAGCATGTCCATTTTTAAAGCTGGGAGGGTACAAAGTGCCACAGATTAAATTCTGAGCACTTGTGACAATGCTGGGAGGTGGAATCCCCCAAAAGGCGAGGATAGCATAAAGGATGATGTTGTGGTGATTGACAGTGAAATAGCAAAGCACTCCATGCCAACTGACCCCTAACACAAAGAAAAGCAAGAGCACAGCAAGAACACCATCAGTCAGCAGGGCAGCTCCCATTTTAGAAAACATTCATGATGAAAAATATATACCCACTGAGCTTATTTATATAGCTTCCAAGTTACAACTAAAGGCCAGGGATAATATAGAGCCATGGTTAGTGCAGCAATGGGATATGGGGGCATGGCATTTCTTTAGGCAAGAGTCAGAGAAAGTGAGCAACATCACCACATCCTGCCCTCTGGAAGTA
Source organism: Leptonychotes weddellii (assembly GCF_054177405.1). NCBI lineage: Eukaryota > Metazoa > Chordata > Mammalia > Carnivora > Phocidae > Leptonychotes > Leptonychotes weddellii. The sequence continues at coordinate 4,723 of NW_028061078.1, forward strand.
CCTGCATGGAATTCAGCAGGATCAAGGGGCTCACTCCTTTATACAGGCATACTTCATTTTATTTGTTTTGCTTCATTGTGCTTCACAGATATCGCATTTTCTACAAACTGACGGTTAGTAGCAAACCTCCATTGAGCAAGTCTATTGGTACTTTTTGTCCACACTATTTGATCATTTGATGTCTCTGCATTACATTTTGTTTATTCTTGCAATATTTAAAGCTTTAATTATAATTATATTTGTTATCATAATATGTGACCAGTGATATTATATGTTACTATTGTAATTATTTTGAGGTGTCACAAACCATGCCCATATAAGACATCGAATTTAATCAATAAATGTTGTATGTGTTCTGACTGCTCCACTAACTGGCCTTCCCCTGTCCCTCTATCTCCCCCCCCTCAGGCTTCTTTATTTCCTGATACAAAACAGTATTGAAATTAGGCCAACATAATTACCCCAATGACCTCTAAGTGTTCAAATGAAGAGTTGTATGTCTCTGATTTTAAAACAAAAACAAGAAATAATTAAGCTTAGTGAGGAAGATATGTCATAAGCCAAAATAGGCTGAAAGCTACGCATCATGTGCCAAACAGTCAAGTTGTGAATGTAAAGAAAGTTACTGAAAAAAATTACTACTACTACTTTAGTGAACACAAAAATGATAAGAAAGAGAAATAGCCTTACTCTTGTGGTGAAAGTTTTAGTGGTCTGGACAGAAGATCTAACCAGCCACAACATCCCCAAAGTCTAATCTAGAGCTGTTGGTTCAAAACCCTTCTGGGAGCCTCTCTGGTATAATCTGGAACTGGCCCCTGTACTCAAAGGGCAGGGAGATACTGAAGAAAAGGCAGGCCACTCCAAGTTGGTAGACAGCAGTATTAATAAGCAAAGGGAACTTAAATATGAGGCTTGTTTTGGGCAGCAGCAAGATAAATGGATCCCCCCCCCCGCCCAACCAACAAATCTTAAAAGTTTATAAACAGGCCTTAACTGGGTTCAGTCATTATACTGTGCAGGAGTTCTCAACATTACATCACTATCTCTCAAAACTATGTTCTTGGGATAGCCTCTGGAAGCAGGAAAGGAAAGTAGAACCCACATTTCAAGGACAGGAGAGGAGATGAAGAGCCTCCAATTGACCAGGTCCAGCTCACATCTTTTCAGTGACATTCCTCAGTAAGAGCAAGAACTTAACTCTCTTCAATTCTGTAAAGGTGAGAGAGGTGAGGAAGCTGCCGAAGAAAAGGATGAACCTAGCAAACGTTGATTCATGAGGATTAAGGAAATAAGCCATCTCCATAATGTAAAAGTGCAAGGTGAAGCAGATAGGGCTGACGTAGAAGCTGCAGTACATTACCCAGAAGATGTAGCTAATATGATTAATAAAGGCCGCTACACTAAACAACAGAATCTCAATTTATACATTTATTTTTTTATTACGTTCAGTTAGCCACAGAATTATATATAATTAGTTTTTGATGTAGTGTTCAATGATTCATTAGTTGTGTATAACACCCAGTGCTCATCACAACACATGCCCTCCTTAATACCCATCACCTGGCTACCCCATCCTCCCAGCCCCCTCCCCTCTGAAACATTCAGTTTGTTTCACAGTGTTCATAATCTCTTACGGTTTGTCTCCCTCTCTGATTTCTCCCCCTTCAGTTTTCCCTCCTTTCCCCTATGGTCCTCCATGCTACTCCTTATGTTCCACAACGAAATGAAACCATATGATAATTGTCTTTCTCTGCCTGACTTATTTGCAGTAGCATAATCCCCTCCAGTTCCATCCATGTCGATGCAGATGGTGGGTATTCATTTTTTTCTGATGGCAACCTGGAAGAAATGGATGTCTTCCTGGAAACTTATAAACTACAACATTGAAACAGGAAGAAATAGACAATCTGAATAGACCAATAACCAATAACAAAATTGAAGCAGTAATCAAAAGCCTCCTAAATAACTAGAGTCCAGGGCCAGATGGCTTCCCAGAGGAATTCTACCAAACATTTAAAGAATAAATCATACTTATTCTACTGAAGCTGTTTAAAAAAAAAGAAAGAAAGAAACCGAAGGAAAATTTCCAAACTCATTCTATGAGGCCAGCATTATCCTGATCCCAAAACCAGGCAAAGACCCCATCAAAAAGGAGAATTACAGACCAATAATCCTGATGAATATGGATGCCAAAATACTCAACAATATCTTACCCAATAGGATCCAACAGTACATTAAAAGGATTATTCACCACAACCAGGTGGGATTTATTCCTGGGATTGCAAAAGTGGTTTAACATTTGCAAATCAATCAACATGATAGACCACATTAATAAAAGAAAAGACAAGAACCATATGATCCTCTCAGTTGATGCAGAAAAAGCATTTGACAGAATACAGCATCCTTTCCTAATTAAAACTATTCAAGGTACAGGGATAGAGGGAACATACCTCAATATCATAAAAGCCATCTATGAAAAGCCCACAGCAAATATCATTCTCAATGGAGAAAAACTGTGAGCTTTTCCCTTAAGGTTATGAACATGAGAGGGATGCCCACTCTCACCATTATTGTTCAACATAGTACTAAAAGTCCTAGCGTTAGCAATCAGAAAACAAAAAGAAATGAAAGGCATTCAAATTGACAAAGAAGAAGTCAAACACTCCCTCTTCACAGAGGACATGATACTTCATGTGGAAAACCCAAAAGACTCCACCCCCCAAATTACTACAACTCATACAGGAATTCAATAAAGTGGCAGGATACAAAATCAATGCACAGAAATCAGTTGCTTGTCTATACACTAACAATGTAACTGTAGAAAGAGAACTTAGGGAATTGATTCCATTTACAATAGCACCAAAAACCATAAGATACCTTGGAATAAACCTAACCAATGAGGTAAAGGATCTATACTCTAGAAACTAAAGAACACTTATGAAGGAAATTGAGGAAGACACAAAAAGATGGAAAAACATTCCATGCACATGAATAGGAAGAATAAACATAAAGAGTCATATTGATAACAATATATTAACTGTAGGAGACCTCAATACTCCACTCTCAGCAATGGACAGATCATCTAAGCACAAAATCAACAAGGAAACAAGAACTTTGAATGACACACTGGACCAGATGGACCTCATAGATATTTACAGAACATTCCACCCTAAAACAACAGAATACTCATTCTTCTCGAGCGCACATGGAACTTTCTCCAGAATAGACCACATACTGGGTCATAAGTCCGGTCTCAACCAATACCAAAAGATCGAGATTAATCCCTGCATATTCTCAGACCACAATGCTCTAAAACTGGAACTCAATCACAAGAAAAAATTGGGCAGAAATTCAAACACTTGAAAGCTAAAGACCACTCTGCTCAAGAATGTTTGGGTCAACCAAGAAATCAAAGAAGAACTTAAACAATTCATGGAAATCAATGAGAATGAAAACACATTGGTCCAAAACCTGTGGGTTACTGCAAAGGTGGTCCTAAGGGGGAAATACATAGCCATCCAAGCCTCACTCAAAAAAATAGAAAAATCCTGAATTCACCAACTAACTCTACACCATAAAGAACTAGAGAAAAAGCAACAAACGATGCCTAAGCCATGCATTAGAACAGAAATAATTAAAATTAGAGCAGAAATCAATGAATTA
>NW_028061079.1:0-395 GCF_054177405.1 Leptonychotes weddellii
CTCCCCCCACCCCCACCTGCATACCTGCTCAGCTGCACAGCTCTCCCACCGCTTCCTCCCCCCACCCGCTCCCTCCCCCTCTGGGCACCACCCCCACTGGTGGGGGCAAGGCCATGGAGAAGTGCCTCTTAACTTTTGAGTGTGTGAGGGGGTGGGGGTACAGGAAGGGAGAGCGTCCACAAGACCCTGGGGCGGGTCCTGAGTCAAAGTGGGACCTTCTGCGCAGAGCAGATGTGCGGGTCATAGTCTCCTCCCCGCGAAGGGGGGATGGGTATGGCTGTGAGGTGGACACCTGTCACCCAGGTCAGCCTGGGAGATGCACAGCTGGGGCCCCCATTGCAGGATGAGGTCCCCTGTGACAGACCACAGACACAGATGATACTGACCCACTGGGG
>NW_028061080.1:0-395 GCF_054177405.1 Leptonychotes weddellii
GGGCGCCTGAGTGGCTCAGTTGGTTAAGCGACTGCCTTCGGCTCAGGTCATGATCCTGGAGTCCCGGGATTGAGTCCCGCATCGGGCTCCCTGCTCAGCAGGGAGTCTGCTTCTCCCTCTGACCCTCCTCCCTCTCATGCTCTCTGTCTCTCATTCTGTCTCAAATAAATAAATAAAATCTTTAAAAAAAAAAAAAAAAGAAACAGTGCTGCCAACATGTAACTTCACTCGTCAGATCAACAAGTGATTGGTTTTCTTGTGAGTTGAATATTTCTGCAATTTGCATAAAGCACAAAAAACTTGTGAAGCAAATGACATTCAGAGACATAGAAATGGCCACTACCAGCCACCTCCTTTCTGCCTACTACTAGACTGAATGCCTTCAGTTCACCCCT
>NW_028061081.1:0-395 GCF_054177405.1 Leptonychotes weddellii
ACCACACACAAAAATAGGCTCAAAATGGATGAAAGACCTCAATGTGAGACAAGAATCCATCAAAATCCTAGAGAAGAACACAGGCAGCAACCTCTTCAAACTCAGCTGCACCCACTTCTTCCTAGAGACATCGCCAAAGGCAAAGGCAGCAAGAACAAAAATGAACTATTGGGACTTCATCAAGAAAAAAGCTTTTGCAAAGCAAAGGAAACAGTCAACAAAACCAAAAGACAACCGACAGAATGGGAGAAGATATTTGCAAATGACATATCAGATAAAGGTCTAGTATTCAAAATCTATAAAGAACTTATCAAACTCAATACCCAAAGAACTAATATTTATTTATTTTTAAAGATTTTGTTTATTTATTCAAGAGAGACAGTGTGAGTGAGAGA
>NW_028061082.1:0-395 GCF_054177405.1 Leptonychotes weddellii
ATTTACTTTTAAAGACAAGGAAATGATGTTACAATGTTTGTACCACAGAGATGCAAGAATATTCAGTGGTACTGTCATTCAGAAGTGACCAAGTCATGTTAGAAAAAGGCCAGCGTACATAACATAAAAAAAAAAAAGCTTTTCTGCATCTCCGCTTTCCCTCAAAAAATGCCAGCATATTTTGGTAACAGACAATGATTTACTTTTAAAGACAAGGAAATGATGTTACAATGTTTGTACCACAGAGATGCAAGAATATTCAGTGGTACTGTCATTCAGAAGTGACCAAGTCATGTTAGAAAAAGGCCAGCGTACATAACATAAAAAAAAAAAAGCTTTTCTGCATCTCCGCTTTCCCTCAAAAAATGCCAGCATATTTTGGTAACAGACAATGA
>NW_028061083.1:0-395 GCF_054177405.1 Leptonychotes weddellii
CACCTGGGTGGCTCAGTCGTTAAGCGTCTGCCTTCGGCTCAGGTCATGATCCCAGGGTCCTGGGATCGAGCCCCGCATCGGGCTCTCTGCTCGGCCGGGAGCCTGCTTCTCCCTCTCCCACTCCCCCTGCTTGTGTTCCCTCTCTAGCTGTCTCTCTCTCTCTCTGTCAAATAAATAAAATAAAATCTTTAAAAAAAAATAAATAAATAAAATAAAATAATGCTCATTCAATTGCATTATTCTGCCCTTCCTAAGCTAGCAACTTGGAACCCTCATAGAATGTGCTAGTTAGGCACTTTATATCGCAAATCCCAGAAAGTCACTAAATGTAACTCCAGGGCTATTTTAATACTGTCATGGGTCCTAGAATCCAAACCCAGGGCTCTTATTCTACT
>NW_028061084.1:0-395 GCF_054177405.1 Leptonychotes weddellii
TATTCATTTCTGCCTAAAGAGTACACATACAATTCTTTTTTTATAAAGGAGCCCTATTTGCACAATAACACAGAGGAAGAGGAGGATAGGATGCACTGATGTTTCTAAAGCAAACCTGATAGTTTATACTGTATTAGTTTCCTATTGTTGCTATCACAAATTACCAAAACTTTATTGGCTTAAAACAACACAAATGCAGGGGTGCCTCGGTGGCTCAGTCATTAAGCACCTGCCTTCGGCTCAGGTCATGATCCCAGCGTCCTGGGATCGAGCCCTGCATCGGGCTCTCTGCTCCCTGGGAAGCCTGCTTCTCCCTCTCCCACTCCCCCTACTTGTGTTCCTGCTCTCTCTCTGTCAAATAAATAAATAAAATCTTTAAAAAAAAAAAAAAAAAA
>NW_028061085.1:0-395 GCF_054177405.1 Leptonychotes weddellii
TAGATCACTAATTTGTTCTTCTGCCTGGTTTACCCTAGCTGTTAGAGGATCTAGATTAGATTGGATCTCATTGATGGCATTTTTAAGTTCTGCCAGATCAGCTCTCATTTCTGCCTTTAGAGGGCCTTAGAGACTATGTTGCCATTAATCAATTTCTCCATTCTAGCTATTGTCTTCACAACTACTATCTTGAATCCCATTTCTGACATCTTGATTATATCTGTATCCATTTGTAAATCTGTGGCAGAAGTCACAGTCTGTGAGTCTTTCCTATTTTGGGGGTTCCTCCTCTTAGTCATTCTGTTGAGGGGTGGTTGAGGGAATGTACGGAGTCCAAATTATTGACCACAACCCAAGCAAAATGCACCTATTTTATAGGGACCTTAGGGTTGCCG
>NW_028061086.1:0-395 GCF_054177405.1 Leptonychotes weddellii
AACATCACCAGTGTAATGACTCCAAGAAACACAACACTCAAAACAGAGGACCCAAGTGTTAAGCAAGCCAAGGGAACAAGGGAAGCTGGGGAAAGTTAGGAGCACTCCATTTTGTGATTAATGAAGGAAATACAATAAAGTGCTAAGATGTTTTGGTTTTTTTTTTTTAATTTTATTTTATTATGTTAGTCACCATACATCATTAGTTTTTGATGTAGTGATCCACGATTCATTGTTTTCAAATAACACCCAGTGCTCCATGCAGTACGTGCCCTCCTTAATACCCATCACTGGACTAACCTATCCCCCCACCCCCCTCCCCTCTAAAACCCTCAGTTTGTTTCTCAGCGTCCATAAGTCTCTCATGGTTTGTCTGTCTCTCCGATTCCCCCCCC
>NW_028061087.1:0-395 GCF_054177405.1 Leptonychotes weddellii
CTGGGTGGCTCAGTTGGTTAAGCGACTGCCTTCGGCTCAGGTCATGATCCTGGAGTCCCAGGATCGAGTCCCGCATCGGGCTCCCTGCTCGGCAGGGAGTCTGCTTCTCCCTCTGACCCTCCTCCCTCTCATGCTCTCTGTATCTCATTCTCTCTGTCTCAAATAAATAAATAAAATCTTTAAAAAAAAAAAAAAAAAATAAAATAAAATAAATAAATAATAAAAATAAATAAAAAAGACACAGCCCATCTTTTAGATGAGGAAATTGAGGCTGGGGGAGATGAACTAGTTTTCCCAAGGTCACACAGGAAAGATGAAGGAAGCATCATCTCCCTCCCTCTTTTTACCAGCCAGCTGCAGGGAAGTGAGCTGACTGAAGACAGGTAAAGGTGGGG
>NW_028061088.1:0-8387 GCF_054177405.1 Leptonychotes weddellii
CCCCCTTCATTCCTATCACTATCACTTTTAAAAAAGGAGGCCCATCCCCTCCCTTTTCCCAGTTTCCTTTTCCAGCTGCCACCAAACCTCTCTCAGAAGGTAAGAGATGTTCCAGCCAGATAGCTTCTTTGAAAGGAGTGCCAGGACAATCCGGGCTAAGCCTGGCTTTAGAAAGATCCCCAAGTCCTTCTGCACTACCTTTGGCATGACACCAGGCCTTTTAAGGTGATTTTGTTCATTTAAGGCTGCAGAAGACAAACAGATCCTACCAGAGGGTGGGGAGAGCTAGTGCAAGACTGAAATGATTTCATTTTTTTTCTCCTTTTTATCATCTTAATCTGATGAACATGATAGGTAACAGATAAATCCCTTATACAAAGGTTGTTGTCATTGATAATCCTTGAATTAACCTGCACATTAGCTTCAGTGCTCGTGGGGCGTTCCTTTCTTTTGCCATTTAAGGAGATGTTTTGAGTAACTGTGATGTTGGTTTGCTGAGACATCATGTCATGCAGTTTGCTGAAGTCTGTCTTGGTAGTTTTTTTTTCTTTTAAAGATTTCATTTATTTATTTGACAGAGAGACAGTGAGAGAGGGAACACAAGCGGGAGGGGGGGGTGGGTGGGGTGGGAGAGGGAGTAACAGGCTTCCCGCAGAGCAGGGAGCCCAATGCGGGGCTCAATCCCAGGACCCTGGGAAAATGACCTGAGCTGAAGGCAGATGCTTAACGACTGAGCCACCCAGGCGCCCCTGTCTTGGTAGCTTTTACCTCTAGACCAGTGTGGTTCACGTTGCGACATAGTCAGTGTGTGGAGGGCTGTGGGAAGGTCCTTGTGCTCCAGGATTCTTTCCCACTTGACAGTTGTTGGTGCCTGAAATCCAACCATTTATTTGTTTGGTTCACCAAAATAGTGCTTCCTATTAAAAAAAAAAAAAGACCTTAATGTATTGTTCACCTTTTTATTCATTCATCCATTCCTTCAACAAGTATTTATTGAATACCTGCTCTAAGTGATTGGAGCAGAGAGAGCAAGGGGGAACGGGGATGAGATGAAGCTGGAGGCACATAGGTGCTAGGATGTTCCGGGCTTTTCCAACCCTGAGTATTTTGATCTTAAACATAAGTTTCCTACAGAAAGATTTTAAGTGGGGGAGTGCTGTGCCACGATCACATTTGTGTTTTAAAAAGATAACCCCAGGGGCGCCTGGGTGGCTCAGACGGTTGGGCTTCTGCCTTCAGCTCAGGTCATGATCCCAGCGTCCTGGGATCGAGCCCTGCATCGGGCTCCCTGCTCGGCTGGAAGCCTGCTTCTCCCTCTCCTCCTCCCCCTCCTTGTGTTCCCTCTCTCTGTGTCAAATAAATTAAAAAAAAAAAATCTTAAAAAAAAAAAAGATAACCCCAGCTGTCTTATGGAAGTTGCTTGAGAGCCAGAGTAAATGTGTGGGGGTCAGCTGGGAGGCTACTGCGCCTATCCAGAAGCAGAAGCGAGATGATGGTGGTTTACTCATTATTTTTTTGTAGGAAAATGATTTGGTGAAATATGCAAGGATATTTGAGGAGTAGCACAGCGTTAGTTTTCTGCCATGAAAAAGAAGACGTTGTCATAAAATTCAGTTTGTTTTTGATTCTTATGGCATCCACAGTATGTACGTGCTGCGTTGACCTTTTCTATAGGCTTATATCATAAGCACGGTGTTGAGTATGCTGTCTTAGATGGTACATGCTTGAGACTTGTCCTAATCAGTCTGCTTTTCGACAGGAAATAGACTAATCATATAGTTGGCTAAAATATTCTTTTGTTCAAGGTTCTTAACCTATTTTATGGATAAATAACTACTATGATGGACTCTCTGTTACAGATAAAAGAATTTACACAGTAAAAGGATATAGATTTGCCTGAGGTTGTCCAGTGTTGGTGGCACAGGGGCCCTGGGGGCCCATCCCCTACTTAACCACTGGCTTCAAATTTCATCCATGTATTTACCATGACTTCATGTGTGTTTATAGTATCTTTGCAGATTTATTTCTAGGTTGCTCCTCTTAGTATTCGTGGGTGATGTCCTTCTTACCTATTTTCTTGCTTATTACTGTTCATGGCTTGGCTTTTGGTTTGGGAAAATTGGATTTATTCTTTCCCCATTCTCTCCTTTCTTTTGGTTAGGAATGATCGCTTTTTCCTTTCTTTTCTCTTTTTAAGATTTTATTTATTTACTTGAGAGGGAGAGCAAGCGAGAGAAAGAGCATAAGTGGGGGAAAGGGGCAGAAGGAGAGGGAGAAGCAGACTCCCTGTTGAGCAGGGCTGGATCCCAGGACCCCAGGACCATGACCTGAGCTGAAGGCAGGCACTTAACCGACTGAGCCACCCACACGCCCCAGGAATGATAACTTTTTCTATGTTTCTAGTTTCAAAGAATTCCCTGCCCACTTTAAAAATCACCCTGATGATGCTATACCTTTTCCATATCTTTGTTACAGTGTGGATTAGTGGAAGGGCTTTGGCCTGGGGGTTAAAGACCCTACTGTGCTATTAACACACTGGGTAATCTTAATCTCTTGGTCTCAATTTTCTTATCATTAAAATGGAACTAACAATCTTTCCTGTAATTAATAGGGCTGTTGTTGGGAGTGAATGAGTTAATGTACATACATGAACTGTATAATCTATATGTAATGTACATACATGAACTATGTAATCTGCATGCTATGTACACATACAAACTATGTAATCTCTGTACAGTGTATATCCATGAGCTGTGTAATCAGCATTCAATGTACTCATATGAGCTTTGTAATCTGTAACCTTCAGTGCACAGTTGAGGGTAGAGGATAGTGATGATTGTAAACACTCCTGTCTGCCCTGCAGCCACGATCCCACAGGTCTTGAGAGAGAGGAGACCAATGAAGTTGTCAGGAGGTCACAGAGCTCAATAAAAAAAGCCTCGCCTAACAGGCGTACTTCTGTCCCTCAGATGAACTCAGAAATAAACATTAATTGCAAGAGTTTACATTTTATAGATAGAGTCCATGTGAAGGTTAGTCTAGGTTTATGCTGATGAATGTTCTAGTTACCAGCTTCAAGTTCAGATTTTGATTCTGCCATCTGCTGCCCAACCCCTCAGGCCTCAATTTCCACAAATGTGAACTGAGCTTAATACTCTGATGGATAGGGGTTATTGTGGGGATTAAATTAGATATTGCATGCACTGCACATAAAAAGTGCTCAGTGGTGCTTATTAAAATATGTGTGTGTGTGTTTGTGTGTGAGTGTGTGTGTCTGTGTTAAAATAGTCTATTCTGGTCAAGTAAAATAAGCCTACATCACTCTGTGTTCTGGCTTCAGACAGTTTGCTGGGAAGTTATATATTTTTTATAGAATGCTCTAAACTTATACACTGTTTCAGTATCCTTGGTGTCTTTTAAATTCTCACTTTTCAATGAATTATATCCCAATTTCTTTGCTTAGTATATTTTATTCTTACTCCTACTAGGTTATCTGTTTGAAGTTACTTATATTTTAGGATGGACACTTTTTCCAGTCCGAGGAAGTTACCAGAGCATTTTATTTATGATGTGTTATAATAACTGGGGTTTAAGGTATCATGAAACACAGTGAACCAGTCTTACCGTTCTTCCCTAGGAAGGCTTGAATTTGTCCTGTTTCCTTTGAGCAAGTGAAAGCCATTCCCAAACACCTTTTGTTAGATCTCACTCCCATTCTTTCTTTCCATCTCTGTCTCTCTCATTTCTCCCATGAACCATGACTCTTTCTCTCCCCTTTGTTCTCTCCCACTCTCACCCAGAGTGAGAGGAGAGGTTGGGAGAGTGGCCAGATTGGCTGGAGGGACAGGATCATTCCAGCTAGCTGTCCTTTTTCTTTAATCCTAAAAGCATAACAGTCAATTAGGGAATAAATTCTTGCAAAATGTATGTTGGTTAAAAAAAGAAGAGGCAGTTTTGCATGATGGTTAAAAGTGCAGGGTCTGAAGTCATATAGCCCTGGCTTTGAATACTGGTTCTGACACTTAACTATCCATGAAACTCTGGTAAGTTATGAGTGTCTCTTGCCCGAGGCTCCTCGAAGATGAGTGGGTGTGTAGGAAATGCACATAGAGAACACAGAACACTTTGGCACATTGGAAGTACTCAGTAAATGTTAATTATTGTTATTGTTGCTATAAAAAGGTGACCCCCAGAAGGTTATGGAGTATGTTTACATCTTCAAACTATTAGTTAAGGTATAAGCCTAAGTATACACTATCTTTACATCACTTGTGTTCCCTGAGGCTTGATGTACAACATGGAAACTTGATTGTTTGGTAGATTTAAATACTCATGACTTTGTTACCGTACACATCAAGCTCCAGTTTGGGTCTTGGTGTTTTATGGAGATAATACATGAGACCTCTCTCTCTATCTCTCTAGTTTTCTTTTGGTTTAGTTGTAGGAGAGTGTGACAGGCAGAATAACACCCTCTCCCCAGCATGTCTGTCTTCTAATATCTAGAACCCTGTGAATATGTTATGGTACGTGGCAATGGGGAATTAATGTTGCAGACAGAGTTAAGGTTGCTAATAAGCTGGCCTTAAAATGGGGAGATTATCTTGAATGACTCAGGCGGGGCTGTGTCTTTAGAAGTGGAAGAGGGAGGTAGAAGAAAGGCCACATCAGGGAAGGAATGTGGGAGGCTGGAAGAGGCAAGGGCTCAGGTTCTCCTCCAGGACCTCCAGGAAGGAGCACAGTTCTGCCCACACCTTGTTTTCGCTCAGTGGGACCTGTGTCAGACTTCTGAAATAAGATAATAAATTTGTGTTGTTTTGAGCCACTCAGTTTGTGCTAATTTGTTACAGTGACAATAGCAGATTAATATAGCATGTGTGTGTGTGTGTGTGTGTGTGTGTGTGTGTGTGTGTGAGTGAGAGAGAGATACAAATAGGAACTCTAGTGATGGAATTTTGCTGAAGACTAAATTAAGGTGAATAGAATATTTTCCATGTCATTTATAAAGCATATATTTTCACATGTATCATATGGATTTTTAATTGTTAGCATAATAGCAAAGATGGTTGTAGTAACTATTTCATAAACTCTATCCAAATTATAGGCAGATTTTTAATTTGCAAGTTAATGTATATTATATATCTTACAAAATTAAAGAATTTAAACCACATTTACTTAAACATTTCACCAATGTTTTTTATTGAAAAATATAAAGTTGCAAAAAAGCAGGACTTTTCTTGAAGAGTGAGGGCGTCCGTGGGTAACATCATTAGGGTGGATGTGAATATTTGTTTTTCAATTACAACCCAAGGCTATCTCCCACGTGTTCTCCTCCTCTGGCCTCAGCTCCTGAACTCCTCTGTGGACCTTCCTTTCAGATAGAGCTACCTGAACCACAGGTTTTTGTTTTTTTTTTAAAGATTTTATTTATTTATTTGAGAGAGAGAGAATGAGAGACAGAGAGCACGAGAGGGAAGAGGGCAGAAGGGGAAGCAGACCCCCCGCTGAGCAGGGAGCCCGATGCGGGACTCGATCCCGGGACTCCGGGATCATGACCTGAGCCGAAGGCAGTCGCTTAACCAACTGAGCCACCCAGGCACCCGAACCACAGGTTTGTTGATCACTAATTGCTGTTTACTGCACAGACTTCATATCATTAATGTGAAGAGGTAGGGCTGTAACTGCAGTGCTGGACATGATGCCTGCAATCCATTCCCACCAAACATTCTGTTCTGTTTGGGTGAGCTGCAAATGACCTCTTGTCTTATCTCACTCTGTGGCCACAAGAGCATACCTGTTTTCCCCCTTCTTCCTTCTTATTTTGTCTGTGTCTCCCAGGATCTCCCCTGAATTTGCCAGTCATAGCATCTTCTACTTTTACTATCTAAACCTAGTACATTTGATTTCATTTCTGAGTGCTACCCCCCAATAATTTGTAGCCTATATTAAAGGGGCTTCTGGGGGCGATTTTTGACATCCTATCCTGTTACCTTATATCCTGTTAATCTTAGGGTCACAACCAGAAAGTCCCCTGCAGCTTCAGCAGCCCATGATTGATGTTGAACTATAGATCATCTGCTGGAAACATGGATGGCTGGCAGCCATTGTTTCGACCTTGTGCTCACCATGACTATGAACAGGGTTAGAAATGAGATCTATGCTTTCCTGATGCTTCTCCAAATCAAGCCCTCTTGGGTTTATGTCTAGTATAGAGCTGTGCCATTCCATGCCAGTCCTCAAACAGTAAACTTCACGTGAACTCAACCACTTAACTCCTGTATTTGGAATGAGATGAGATGGAAGTGCCATCTAGTTGGGCTGTCTGATCTCTGAGAAAGAGCTTCACAGGGTGACATTCCCTTGTGCAGTCACTCTGGTCCGAGTCTCTTCTTAGTCCGGTGAGTTCAAAAGCCCCATTTTATTAGTGCACCAGAACCAAAGGGATTCTCAGGAGCCGAGTCACAGGAACTCACCTAATTCTTAGGTGCCAGATGAACAAGCCAGAATGCAAACTTAATAATTTAATGGTGAGAGATGATCCATTCTGCAACCAAGAAATTCCCATCTGTGTTGTATCTGAGTATTAGAGAAACCAGACTGTGATATGGAAATCGGTTGGTAAAATGGAACCAGAAGAGAGATGTGGCGTGTTAAGGAATGCGGCCTGAGGAACTGCCCTGACTCTCCATGCACTAATGTGATTGCATGCAGCATCATTTCTTCCTGGATTGGGCTGGGTATAAACACTATCGAGTGCTTTTTGGGTTCACCTTCTTCAGAACTCCGGGACAAACACATTTCCTTAACTATTTGTGCCTTTGATTGGGCTACAGATATATATGGTCAAATTTGAGTGATTAGAACCAGGGCGTTTAGAGTATGGAAGACACAAATTTGTTCAAATTTTAACTTGACCGTTACTAACCGTGTGATGCTGAGCAAGTTAGTTAACTTCTGTAAGCCTTGGTTCATTTATTAGTGAAGTGGGAATAATAATAGCATTGTAAGGTTTTTGTGAGGATTGAGTGAGATAACTCAGGTAAAGCACTTAACGCAGTATCTGAGGCATAATATGCAACTGATTTTTAGTTGACTAGAAGAAGTGTTACTCTTTCTACTTGTTGACCATAAGAGGCACTGTGGCTTCTGAATGGATCTCAGCACTTTGATTACGTGTTGATTGTTCTGTAATAACTGGGACAGGTTTGTTTGGAGGCTTCCTGCTGCTTTCTCTGTTGAGTACATAACCTGACTCCAGGGAACATCGGGGTCAGGGGAGACAAGGGCAGCAGAATCTTTTCTCGGAGAAGGCCACAAGTCCTATCTGGGCTGCCCTGTCATGTCCAATCTCCACAAAAGTGATCCTGTTTATAGGGCTGGCTTCACACTGTTCTCCCTTCTCCTCCTGGGCTGTCTTCCTGTTGGCTGCCAAAGAGTATGAAGGTTGATATATTACAGGAAGGTCCTTTCCAACTGAGTTCCGTAACATTCCAGAAAATAGAAGAGTTGGGCTTACATGTGGTAATCATTTCCCTATATATATATGTATATCAAAACATCTTAAATAGATATATTTTTTACTTAAAAGATAAATAGTAAAATAAAAAAAGAAAGTTTCCATCCTTAATCTGGTGCTTTCATTAAGTTATCGGGATGACTTTGCTCTACAATGTCATTGTCAGCTCCAGTGAAATATTTCATTAGCTTGAGTGTGACTGTTTGGCAGTTGAATGTAAGTGTCTCAGAGCAACAATGAAATCATACTCACAATGTTCCTGGGTGCCAGGCATGCCTAAGAGCTTTGCATGCATTCATTAATGTGATCATCTCAACCCTATGAAGTAGATGCTATCAATAGCCCCATTTTAAAGAAGAGGAAGTGGAGATACAGAGGTTCAGTAACTTGCCCAAGATCTCACAGTAGGTGGCAGGGCTGAGAATCAGACCCAGCTTGTCTGGCTTCACGAATCTGTTCTAAATCAGCATGTGATTGTTCTTCTTGGCCCAAAGCAGCCATGTTCTCTTCTTGCTTTTTTTAATGCTTTGGTAGGCACAACTTGTTTTGAATTTTCACCCTAGTCTCCTTTTCTCCCTCAAGTTACAGAGTTCTCTTAAATAGGATGTGATTTTTACTTGCCTTCCACTGTGAGACTTCTCTCTGCACCCACAAAAGCTATGCTGGAGGTGGGGGGAGGTGGTCTCTTGGAGAGTGGCAGTGATGGAGGAAGGCACAGTTATGTTTTTCTGATGGGTCAGTGGCAAATGAGCTGACAAATACTTATGAAAGAGAAGACCTTTCTCTCCTTACATACAAGTTGGGGATAGGCAATTCTCTATAACTAACTATATGGATTTGGAGAAATTCAGCCCAAAATGTGGTCTCACTAGGT
>NW_028061089.1:0-395 GCF_054177405.1 Leptonychotes weddellii
GCACATACCCCTGGACAATTTTTAAATTGTGAAATATAACATAGAGAAAAAATACAATCGACTTACATACTTTAACCAATAGTTATAAAGTAAACAAGTGTATCTACCACCCAAGTCAAGAAATTGAATATTACTGGCCCTCAGAATACATCCCTACCCCTTCCTGATTACAGTCCTCTTTTAAAATTTTGATATGCATTACCAAATTATGCCCCCAGAAATGTGGAATTCATTTACACTCCTGCAAGCAGTACATCAGGTGTTTTCAATTTCCGTTTCTGACTCTGGTAGATTAACAAGTTGCTTCCAAGAGAAATAAAAATGGGTATAATTAATTATTTGACGTCTTGGTATAGGCTTCTTTTGTGATTACCCTGTGATAATGATAAGTGAAT
>NW_028061090.1:0-395 GCF_054177405.1 Leptonychotes weddellii
TTATTTTTTTAAAGATTTTATTTATTTATTTGACAGAGAGAGACACAGCGAGAGAGGGAACACAAGCAGGGGGAGTGGGAGAGGGAGAAGCAGGCTCCCCGCAGAGCAGGGAGCCCGATGCGGGACTCGATCCCAGGACCCTGGGATCATGACCTGAGCTGAAGGCAGTCGCTTAACCAACTGAGCCACCCAGGCACCCATCCATTGCAGCATTTTAGATACATACCTCAATATGAGCATTTTGCCCCCTGAATTTAGGAAAAATATTTTGACAATTATAAATGTAAATGTCTCTTTCCTGTGTACAAGCGATAGATTTCTTTATGACTACTTATAATCCAGCAGTTTGGCCAACCTGATTTAAGTTGGAATACTTTGGCCAGCTAAAAGACTTA
>NW_028061091.1:0-395 GCF_054177405.1 Leptonychotes weddellii
TTTTTTTTTTAAGATTTTATTTATTTATTTGACAGAGAGAGACACAGCGAGAGAGGGAACACAAGCAGGGGGAGTGGGAGAGGGAGAAGCAGGCTCCCCGCTGAGCAGGGAGCCTGATGCGGGGCTCGATCCCAGGACCCTGGGATCATGACCTGAGCCGAAGGCAGACGCTTAACGACTGAGCCACCCAGGCGCCCCTTGACTGTCTAAAAGTCTTAAAGCCGTTAGGAAACAGCTAAGGTAGCAACGTCCCATAGAAATATACCACGGGCCACTTACGGAATTTTACACTTTCTGGGAGTCGCGTTAAAAAAAGTAAAAAAGAACAGCGGAAATTAATTTAAATGGTATGTTTTGTGCAACTCAATATGCCCAAACGCCCTCATGTCAGCACG
>NW_028061092.1:0-395 GCF_054177405.1 Leptonychotes weddellii
ATTGGGGTGCATGTGCCCTTCAGATCACTACATTTGTATCTTTGGGGTAAATACCCAGTAGTGCAATTTCTGTGTCGTAGGGTAGCTCTATTTTCAACTTTCTGAGGAACTTCCATATGTTTTCCAGAGTGGCTGCACCAGCTTCCATTCCCACCAACAGTGTAGGAGGGTTCCCCTTTCTCCGCATCCCCGCCAACATCTGTCATTTCCTGACTTACAATTTTAGCCATTCTGACTGGTGTGAGGTGGTATCTCATTGAGGTTTTGATTTGGATTTCCCAGATGCCGAGTGATGTTGACCACTTTTTCATGTGTCTGTTGGCCATTTGGATGTCTTCTTTGCAGAAATGTCTGTTCATGTGTTCTGCCCATTTCTTGATTGGATTATTTGTTCT
>NW_028061093.1:0-395 GCF_054177405.1 Leptonychotes weddellii
GACACAGTGTGGGGCCAGAGCCTCTCTTCTGTTAGGATGAATATTTAAGTGATGTTGTCTTGGGACAATATTGAGAGAGCAGAAAAAGAAAAGGCAGCAGAAAGCCTTGCCTTTCAATGGACAGAATAAAACCTGGAGGTGGCTGTGGTATTTTAGAACAGGTCAGACCCCGGGGAGTAGAATCCTGGCTCACTGTGCCCTTGCGAAGTCAGTCAATAGTATGGGACCTTGGTCTCCACAGGAGGACACAGAGGAGTTCCAACCTAATGGCAGAACATTCAACGGGGTTCTCAGTAGCTCGAAAAATCATCAGGTGGGGCTTCTCTCCTCTCTTTTCCCTATCTATCTGTCTATCTATCTATCTATCTATCTATCTATCTATCTATCTATCTATC
>NW_028061094.1:0-395 GCF_054177405.1 Leptonychotes weddellii
AATTAGAACTAAAGGAGAGAAAAAGAGTTTTCCAAACAAGCAAAAAAAAAAAAAATAAAGAAGTTCATCACCACTAAACTAGCATTACAAGAAATGTTAAAAGGACTTCTTTCATCTGAAAAAAAGGGCACAAACCAACAAAAAGAACATATATGAAAGTAAAAATCTCATTGGAAAGTTGAATATATGGTAACAAACTGTAGAAATGATCCCTGAAAGTACAGTCTTTCAAGTTGAATATATAGTAAAGGTAGTGGACTAACCATTTATAAAGCTAATATGAAGGTTAAAAGGCAAAAGTTGTAAAATTAACCATAACTACAAAAATTAGTTAAGAGATAAACAAAATAAAAAGGTGGAAAATATGACATCAAAAAAAATAAAGCATGGCAGAG
>NW_028061095.1:0-395 GCF_054177405.1 Leptonychotes weddellii
TGTAGTAATCAGGTTTTTTTTCATATAACAACTGTAAAAGAATTGTTTGTCCAAATGAGTTGCTTCACTGAAGATTAAATAGATTGTTACTAATTTATCACAAAGCAAACAACCATTTTTCATTGTTACTGATTTTATTTATTTACTTCAAAGATTTTTAAAATTTATTTATTTGACATAGACAGAGAGAGAATGCGCACAAGCAGGGGGATCGACAGGCAGAGGGAGAAGCAGACTCCCGGCTGAGCAAGGAGCTCAATGTGGGGCTCGATCCCACGACCTGGGATCATTACACAAGCTGAAGGCAGACGCTTAACTGATTGAGCCACCCAGGCATCCCTCATTGTTATTGATTTTAACAGAAAAATGCTCTTAACATCTGTGCCTACAAACCA
>NW_028061096.1:0-395 GCF_054177405.1 Leptonychotes weddellii
TTTTTTTTAAAGATTTTTATTTATTATTTGACAGAGAGAGAATGAGAGAAAGAGAGCACATGAGAGGGGGGAGGGGCAGAGGGAGAAGCAGGCTCCCCGCTGAGCAGGGAGCCCGATGTGGGACTCGATCCCGGGACTCCGGGATCATGACCTGAGCCGAAGGCAGTCGCTCAACCGACTGAGCCACCCAGGTGCCCAGAATCTGCATTTTTTTTTAACTTTTTTTTTATTCTTATGTTAATCCCCATACATTACATCATTAGTTTTAGATGTAGTACAGAATCTGCATTTTAAGAGTGTGAATTACCTGAGTCCTGTTAAAATGAGGATTCTGATTAGGTTTAGCGTGAGGTCTCAGAGTGCATTTCTTTTTCTTTCTTTCTTTCTTTTTTAAA
>NW_028061097.1:0-395 GCF_054177405.1 Leptonychotes weddellii
AAGGGAATACTTTTTGGATATGTAAAAGTACTTAAGAAGAACAAAGAGGGGTATATAAAACAGGATTCCAAAGAAGGAGAGTAGGAGATTGGTAAGAAATAGCTCTAAAAATATTAAAACAAAATATTATAATAGTTAAATGAGTAAATAGGCATGAATAACTTCAATAGGATATCCCAGAAATTAAATAATTGAAAAACGGAATCAGTGTACTTCATATTCAATTCATGAGTTTGGAATGTTACAGTTGAGAAAAAACCTAAATGTTTCACCTCATGGCTGGATATTGCTATAAAACACAAATATTAAATCAGAAGAAAAAGTTTATTAAATTATTGAATGAGGTTGATTAAATTTTGGAGAGATAGAAGAGTTCACAAAGATAAACATGAGGA
>NW_028061098.1:0-395 GCF_054177405.1 Leptonychotes weddellii
TTTGGGTGATAGAACTTTAAAGAAATGCAAAGAAGTGATTACCATAGAAGTCAGGCGAGTGGTTACTTCTGGAAGGAGGAAGGGGGCTATGCCCAGATGGGGCCTCTGGGGTGGCTGGCAAAGTTCCATATCCGGACCCAACTTAGAAGAATTCCCTCAGTCCGAAATTCGTTTGTGGGGCATCTGTAATCGTTTTACATTTTACAATAAAACAGTTCGCCCCTTAGCCCTGTTCTCTTTCACTGTGCTGAGCCTATACAGAGAGATTTCTGGGGACGCCTGGGTGGCTCAGTCGTTAAGTGGCTGCCTTCAGCTCAGGTCATGGTCCCAAGGTCCTGGGATCGAGCCCCACATGGGGCTCCCTGCTCCGCGGGGAGCCTGCTTCTCCCTCTCCC
>NW_028061099.1:0-14802 GCF_054177405.1 Leptonychotes weddellii
AGATGAACCATGAGAGACTATGGACTCTGAGAAACAAACAGGGTTTTAGAGGGAAGGGGCAGGGGGGATTGGTTAGCCCAGTGATGGGTATTAAGGAGGGCACGTACTGCATGGAGCACTGGGTGTTATACGAAAACAATGGATCGTGGATCACCACATCAAAAGCCAATGATGTATTGTATGGTGACTAACACAACATAATAAAATTAAAAAAAAAAAAGAAAAAGAAAAAGAAAATGACAGTCTAGGGGCACCTGGGTGGCTCAGTCGGTTCTTCAGCTTGGGTCATGATCCTAGGCTGCTGGGATCAGTCGAGCCCCGCACTGGCCCCCTGCTCAGCGGGAAGCCTGCTTCTCCCTCTCCTGCTCCTCCTGCTTGTGTTTTCTCTCTCTCCCTGTCAAATAAATAAATAAAATCTTAAAAAAAAAAAAAAAGAAAAAAAAATAATGTTTCTTGAACATGTTATTTCTCACAAGAGGAATTTTAGTATAACTGCTTCAATGCTACTCTGTCAATTATTTCATGCTTTATATCTTTTGAGCAAAATTTCTAGACAGAATACAGAAAGGCAGAATAGAAGCTTCTTGTTTACACTTCATGTGATGATGTGTACCTGCTCCAAGAAATGGACTTAATGCTACTTTGTCAGTCTTTGCTCCCAGAGAGATGAAACTCTTAGGATCAGCTTGATCCACAGAAATAGTATTCTATCATATTCCTTAAGTGAGGAGGATTTCCAGGCAGTTAGTTCCACAGAATTGTTGGGTAGACATTGTGTGTAGTTGTGGAATGTGGTAAACAAGGAGAAATACAGGATCATCCTTGAGAGGAATCTGAGGTCGAACATAGTTCTTGGCCAAATTGTATTGTCAAGAGATGAGTGCTCTTGCTTTGAATGTTTAAATGGACCTTATTGAAAAACCGGTAGTGAAAATGAGCCAGAAGAGGAGAAGCACGAGAGGAAAATCCTGGAGAGGCATTCATGGCTATGTTTGTGAGTGGTTATCTTGTGCTTTTGTGGATTAGGCTAGTCAGATTTTAAAAAATAGATGGTTCAGACAAAGACATGCTGAAGGTGTCCTGAAGGAAAGTTGATTATTTTATGATAATAATTTAAATGTGTGGTTATGTCCTCATGCCCTTTTCTTTTTTTTTTTTTTTTGTCCTCATGCCCTTTTCTATTCATGTCAGAAATTCAGTTTATAGCTGAGTCCCTTATTCTCAGTATAGCTGTGTCCTCAGGAAAATATTTTGATAATTTTTATAGGTCAAGAATCTCATTTATTTGGTTATTTTAAAAAAATTTGTTTTTAATTATTTGTTTGTTTTAGTTTAGTTGAATACTATACATAGATAACACCAGAATCTCTGTTTTAGAGGTGTATATGCTCTTGCCTTTTTGAAAAGAAGATTAGTGATCTTTGTTAAATACTGGAGGGCATCTATGTTTACATTTATTCTAAAGATTCCATTCACTCACTGTGGATCAAACTTGTATTATCTATAAACAAGACAGTAAAATTTAGCAAGGAAAGATAGATTTAAGTTTGCATGATTAGTGTCCTGGACAACCTTAGGAGATATGCTCTCATTTCATCAAATGTTTCAGTTGTGTTTATATGACAAGATTCAATATGGCAACTCATTTCATAGCAGACCTTTGACATGTGTGCTCTAGTTGTGATTTATGTGTATGCCTATTAAAGGGGATGTTTTCTCTCAATTTTCCATTAGCTAGTAAGTAAAGAGATAACTCCCTAAGAGAAAGATTAACAAGTATGAACTCTTACGATTTTTAATTGCTAATATTCTAGGAGCAGATTGTTGCTTGGTATGTATGCTTATGAATTCTAGGTTTCCATCCCCAGGCTCTGACTCCAATTACCTGGATAATGGTAGGAGCAACTATATCAATTTCTCATTTTCTGTGTCCTCATAGAAAGGGGAGGGGCACCTGGGTGGCTCAGTTGGTTAAGTGGCTGCCTCCGGCTCCATTCGTGATCCCCTGTGGCTCTCTCATTCATGCTTGCTTGCTCTCTCTCTCTCTCTCAAATAAATAAATAAAATCTTAAAAAAAAAAGGTGGGGGGGAATGATTTGTCCAAGATGTCTGCAATAGTCCTAGCATACTGAAAGCTTATATTCTTCTGTGCTTCCTTGTTGGTGCAGTATTTCTCTCTGTGCTTTTTACCCACCCAAATGGAAATATACTGGTCCTCTTAAAAGAGAATATTTAGGGCAATAACCTTAGTAATTAGAACTCATATATACTTAAAATTTTTAAAGGGACATATATCCTTAAAATAAAAATAAAAACAAGAATTGACTAATGATCACATAATAAAACTGATTTTTAAAAACTTTTAGAATGTATTTAGCAATCTTGACTTTTCTACCCTTAAATTTCTTACTATAGAGAAGGAAAAAAGCATATATGTCTGGATTTCAGTGGTAAATATATTTCTAGTTCCTTTTCCACTTCTCATCCAACACTAAAATTAGATTTATTACCTTCAAAGATATTTTTTTAAAGTCTGATACTCCATGAAATCTCCCAAGGTATTCTCAGATGATGTATTTGTTTACTGCAGATTTCTAACGAGGACATATTAGAGTGGCGTCAGCAATCCAAAAAAGAGCCTCAACTAATATGAATATTAACATCTTTTTAAATAAATATATGAAATGTTTTTGTCTTTGAGGTTTAGCCAGAATAACTATTTTTGGAAAGAATTCAAAAGACAGTTTTTAAATACTGGCACAAGACACATCACTCCATTTAAAATGTATGGTAACAAGAAAGCAGATTGTCATAATATTAGTCAAATCTCAGAGGGAAATAACTCCTTTCATTATAGATTTTACATCGCTATTTTATGGTTTTTAATTGTCATCCTGCAGATTAAGAGTAGGCAAACACTATGAAATACAGTATTTGATGGTTTGGATTTGAATTTTAATGCATTTAAAAGGCTGTGCAAAAGGGTTTTGCATCAATAATGGCAGTGTAATAGATTAGGTACATAGGCTAGGCACATAACATAAAGTAGTAAATGCTAATAATATCACATGTCATATTTAACATTAGCTCATGTTAACATTGTTGGTTGTGCTCAGAGCCCTGGGAAAATCAACTCTTGTTCTTGCTTTCCTCTTAACTACATTTGGAAGTTGAAATATAATTTAAATGGTAGATGGTCTATTATTTGCCTAAGAGTGCCTTAGAGTCAATAAAAATAGTATGGATAGGCTAGAAATTAAATCATATAGTGTATATTAATTTTCTTTTACTGTTAGATATTAGTTATTTAATCCCAAAGAGCACTTAATTAGTATGATAAAACAGTATGGATAAATTTAAAGTGAATGATTGGATAAGGAATGGGAAGAAATAAACATTTATTAAGGGTTATCTTTGGTTAATATACAAGCAGCACAAGTAGGACAGTTTATTGAGCTATCTCCAAAGAATGGGAAATAAATATGTTTGTTTTGTTACAATTTTTCCTAGACTATAAGATTTGGGAGGGTAGATATTACATGTCCCTTCTTCACTAAGGGTGTACAGAAGTCACTCAAACATATTTGCATTTACTTTTTTCATATACTCCTGTAAAATCAACAAATTAGGAGCCAGATATTTTTACCATTATCACTGCAATCACTGTCATTAGGATCATGAGATTTAAAAAGAAAATAGTCTTACAATGCTGAGGCATAGAATCTATCTTGTTAGTCATTCTTGACCTTAAGGATTTTTCTTTTATACTGGGAACATGAGACAGACAAATATATGATCAAACAGACAATATTCAAATCCATTACGTAAAAATCAGAGATAAAAGCTCACAGTGTAAACCAAATATAAGAATAAATTCTGTGCATAATGTGGAAAGAATATCTTTTTTAAGAAAACAGACTTCCTGGAAAATATTTATACAGGAGTTACATAAAATTTAGACTCTACTGAATGTTGAAAAAAATACCCAGCATGCACTTGAGTGAACTATTGGAAGAAGTGGAAGAACAGCTGATCTTTGTGCAAATTGGAAAAACATGTATCACCTAGTTATGTGAATTATATAAAGAAAATTGGGACTGAGTTTGGTCTCCACAATCCAAAGCAGGTAAACACTGTATTCCACAGAGAGATCAGAAAGCTGGTTTCTCTTTCTCAGGGCTACTCATTTTAATGCTCTGGTTTCAGTTAATAACAATCATAGCAAAGAATAATTTCAGTCTATTTCAATCTGGGTATTGCAATGTTAAAAGAAAATACAGTATTAGGGAAACCATGTGGACTTGGTAGGAATATAAGCATGGAAATTCTAGCTTTCATAATAGGATGACACTAGTTATTATGAATTTCAGAATGACACATATATCCATATGGATACATTAAAATGATATATTTGATTGTAATTCCCAGGGCAGAGCTCATATATCAGCCCTTGACCATCACAGGACATTATTGAAGTGAATTAAACCTTCAGAGTTACTATGTAAATGACTGTCATGGCAGTACTACAGAGATAATGCCTGGGTATATTTCAGTGTTGTAATAGACCATTTCAGTGATTTTTCTTCCACATAACTAGATACGCTACAAAAGCTCAGATGCTAACATTATTAGAAATGAGTTTGAAATAAGATGCAGCAAAGAACAATAAGCATGCTTCAAAGGTGTTTGCACTTGCAAAGTGAAACTAAATATTAACGTCAATAAATTGATGTATTAGAAATTGCAGTGTTTTGTGGTTCCTTTCTGCATCATTGGAAACATTAAGGGAAAAAGTGTTCCCAGAAAATCAAAATATTCTGAAAACATTTTGGAAATGGCATGATTTTATCTATTGCTGGAAGATGGCAATTTAGGAGAGAATAAAGTATTATTCATAAGAAGAGAGATGGTATGTTACAGGGTGTCTAACATCTTGAAAAGGAGAAGTAATTTAAGTACCTCACTTCTGTTTTCCCTTTGATCTGGTTTTTATTACAACCTAATTTTGGCAACCCATTTAGCTGTTTGTAAAATTGCTAAATGGTGACCTTGGCACAGAAATTCTAGCATTCTTATAAAAGTGTTTAACTGTAATTCTAACCCCCAACTCACTATGCCTGACCTCTCCATCGCTAGTGAAACAAGTAAAAATACAAGAAAATGTACAGACCATTAGCACTATTCTCTCAAATTCTTAATGAATTTCCAGAGTTCCAGAGCAAATGCTTTAATAGAATATTAACATAAGGAGAACAGACTGATTCTTTGGTCAGTTTTTAAATTATGTCTTTTTGAGTTTTAGTAATGCAGAATGACGTATTTTATGACTATTTCCTCAAGACAAATATTGTAAGTTGTTAAAATAAAGGCGAGTCACAGAGAGGAGTTACTGTGAGAGTGTCTCTGCATGTCTCTGAAGATCAGGAACAAAGGAGAAGTGATTGAATTCTCTACCTACCACCTTGTTTTGGGAGTGGTTTATTAGTTTCCTCGGGCTGGCATAACAAGTTGTTACAAACTGCGTGGCTAAAATAACAAATTTATTCTCTCATGGTTCTGGAGGCTAGAAGTCTGGAATCAAAGTATTGGCAAGACTGGTCGGTTCTAGAAGCTCTGGGGAAGAATCTCTTCCATGCCTGTTTCTGGTGGTTCCTTGGCAGTCTGTGTCATTCCTTGGCATCACTTCAATCACCACTCCAGTTTCCATCTGTTTTTTTGTTTTTTAAAGGATTTTATTTATTTGAGAGAGAGAGAGAGCATGAGAAGGGGGAGGGTCAGAGGGAGAAGCAGACTCCCCGCCGACCAGAGAGCCCGATGCGGGACTCCAAAATCATGGACCGAAGGCCGTTGCTTAACCGACTGAGCCACCCAGGTGCCCCTCCCATCTGTTTTTATATGGTGTTCTGCCTGCCTGTCTCTCTGTGTCTTCATATGACCTTCTCATAAGGACACCAGTCATTGAATTTGGGGCCCACCTCAATCCAGTATGACCTCATTTTAATTAATTACCTCTTCAAAGACCCTTTTCTCAATGAGGTCTCATTCTGAGGTTCCTGGTAAACATGAATTTTGGGGACATTATTCAACCCTGTGCAGAGAAGGGTAACTAAGTTAAATTTGTCTTACCTTGATGGAGTTTTGAGGTAGACATTATTAGTGTTCACCAAATGTTACCAGTTCTCCTCACCTCTTTGTGCTTATGGGAACATTTCCTGGCCCCTTTGCATGGTGGGACTATGTGACTGGTCCTTCTCAATAGCCTGTGACTGGGAATGATAGGAATTACTTTGGAGCTTAACTACTTAGGAGCTGGTGTGATAGTCTCCATGCTCATATCTATTCTGGTGAGGTCTGAAACCGGGAGTTGAGAAGGAAATGCCACAACATCAAGGTTGCCTGAATAGTAAACTTTATCTGAGTGAGAAAAAAAACCTTTTGTTTTATTATGCCACTGTGATTTTGGTGGCGTTTGTTACTAAGCAAAATATAGACAAATAATAATCTAAATTTTTTCAACTTCCAAAGCACCTTTAAATATAAGTATATGGATCACAAATTAATTAGTAATCTGAAATTGAAGCATGCGTGGTCTTAACTCAAAGTTTTTTATTTCAGACATTTAAGTTTCTCCTTCTTTTCTAGAAAAGACAATTCCATTCGTAATTATTTGTTGAATACACGTATATTGAGGACTATCTACACATATATATTTAGAAAATGTTTTGATTTATGTTATCATTGACACCACAGTATGGGCAAATAAAGCTAAAGATTGGTGTTGAACTCTTTAAAAAAGCGATATGTGCTAAGAGAGTTATGACATATATTTTTGTCATTTATTATAAAATTCCCAGTGGTACCACATTGGCAGAAAATAAGACTTTTAGAAATGGTGTTTCTGTATCAAACAAAAATTTGTTGGGAGCTGTGCTTTAAATGCTGGAACTTCGCTTCAAAGGAAAAGCTTTTATTATTGAAAGTAAAAATGGTAATCCATAGACACTCTTACATTGGTTGCAAAGAATGCTGTGACATTTCAGACATATGTTCAACTTCCAACTCCATAATGAGTTTATTTTGAGTGTATTTATATACAGTTCATTTGAAGGGCAAAAATGAGAAGTTATAAACAAATGGCAGGGGTCCAAAACTGATGTCAGTTAAACAATGATTTTATGTGTAATACAACCCCCTGCTGGGATGTCTGCAGCGCTTTCTAGAATGTTTCATAGAAACTTAGTGCTAAAAGACAATGGAAAAAGGAATAAAAAATGGAAAGAATACATTATTCCCCAACAGGATTGGACTAGAGAATTCTTCAGAGGTTGAAGGGCAGTTCATTGACCTGAATATGCTGATCTAGGGAAGAACTAAATCTGACACAGTATCGAAAATAGTCTGGACTAAGTACCCTCTACAAAGCTGGCTGGTTAAATGACTTTGTTACTATGTAACAAGGCAGAATGTCAAGGGTGACCCTCTGCTCTCAAAAGTGGTCTTTATCTCAAAGGTCCCTCAGAAAATGCCTGTGTGCTTACTGTCATGGGTGACCTGAAAAGGATCAAAGTCTCCTAGAGGCCTTGAAACCAATCTGGTCTCTTGATATCTCTCAAAATGAAGATGACCTTGAGCTCAGCAAGATATTGCATTGCCCTTAACACAATCCCAGCTACTGTGGATTTGGAGAACTCACTTGAGCCTACTTCATGTCATATTTACAGTCCTGAAATTTAGCTCAAATTCTTTTCATTCAATAAATTTTTACTGGCTGTCTTCCATGTCCAAGATCTTTTCTGGAACTGAGTATGCAATGATGAAGTACACAAATGTGGTCTCTATCCTCATGAAGCCCACAGTCAAATGGGAAAATCAGGCATTACATAAACAACCAAACATAAAAATCATAATTGTGTTTTTTGAATGCTTCTATGAAAGACAAATACAATAAATGAAGCCCTCTCTATAACTCCTCACATCACATAAAGGACCTCATGCTGATGATGCTTCAGCAATTTGGAAGGCCTCAGTTTGAACAGCAAATAGAAGATCTTCACTTCTGTATATTTAGTCTAACCTTTTCCTGTCAACATACACAGTTTTGACCCTCTGAAATTTTAATTGCTACTATCGAGGATGTGTGATTTGTTTTTTGTTAAAACCTGCTGCTAATCCTGACAAATGTCTACTTTTCTAAAAGAAATGGCATTCAGCAACATCAACATATAATTTTCCATCTCCAATTATATTTATTCCAAATGCTAAAAACAGAGTATATGTCATATGTCTTTACATTCTCTACATGACAGAGCTGAGTGCTTATCAATAGGTGTTGGTTGAATGAAGAGGATCATTAAATCCTCTGTGAAATGATGGCTTAAGAGAAGAAAAGGTAACAAGTATATAGAGGAAGGGATCTGACTTCATATCCTTGACAGTAACTCAGAGAAAAGTAGCGTTTATATAAATGTTAAACTACTTTAGAACACTTAAAAGATCTCTTTTAAGAACTCAGTTCCTGCTAACTTGATGAATTTCAAGTGCTCATTGATGACATTTGAATTGGCATTGACCATCACTGAAAGAATTTAATGAGTTACTGTTGTTTATTTTTTTAAAGATTTTATTATTTGACAGAGAGAGAGAGAGTGCGAGGGAACACAAGCAGGGGGAGTGGGAGAGGGAGAAGCAGGCTTCCTGCGGAGCAGGGAGCCCGATGCGGGACTCGATCCCAGGACCCCGGGATCAGGACCTGAGCCGAAGGCAGACGCTTAACGACTGAGCCACCCAGGCGCCCCGTTACTGTTGTTTAGATACACAAATTCAAAAATGACTAGATTAACAAACCTGTCCTGTCCTCAGATCTTGTAGAAATTGGACTTTTACCATTTTAAAAATATATTTTTCATTTTTCTAAATGAAAAATAACCTGCTTAATAATATAAATCTTCTGATACTGAGACCACCTAGAGGTTTCTTGTAGGTCTGTTTGGATTCCTAATTTTTATTGCATAAGCTGGAACACTGCCCAGTTTATATCTTATTTGACTTGAATCTTCAGATCTACAGGCAGCGTATGTTCAATTCAGTGTTCTAGGCAATCATCTAACATTCCCTCATGCTCTGCTGAACTCTGATTCCATCTCCATTTGCCCCTCAACTTAAGGTACTACCGTTCCAGCAGTTATCTTTACCTGAAGTCACTCTGGACCTTTAATATATGGATCTTAAAAATTATTTTTCTCAAATCAGCCTGACTCACCCAGTTAGATGTCAGAAGCTACAGAGAGATTACTGTGTGAGGCAAATATGAGCAGTAACCTCAGCCACAAGAAAAATGATCATTGCCTGTCAGCTGTCCACTGACCAATTTAATACCAGTTCCTGTGAGGACAAAAAGACTAGAATATCAATCCCAAATCCTTATCTCATCCCCATGGCTTCCCAAAACTAATTTACCCTGATGCCTGGTGGCGTTTTGCTGTTTTCATCTCTTGGCCAGCCTGTCCATGTCCCAGCTGGCTTAATGAACAGTCTGTCCTCTCTCCTGCTGTCTTTGGCTCTAACTCTGTTATATCTGGTTCTAGGTCTGTCCTTGCCTTGACCTTGGGGTCTGTGAGATCTGACTCTTGGCTGTGATTATTTTTTTTATCTCCTATGGTCCCTCCTTTAACCTTTTCAGTTTTGATGACCTGTTTGTGCATGTTCTCTAATGGTATTTATAGTGCTGGCATGACAAGATAGTTGCCATTGTTAAATAAGGGCGGGTAATGGGACTTTTTGGTACTTAAAAATTATGATTGGATATATCAAGTTCTTGTCATATTTTCTAAGAAACTGAAATATATTGTTTAAACTATATGGGTTTAAAGGTATAAAAACTTCTCCTGGTTTACAGCCAAACTCCATTAGTGATGATTAATCATAATAAGAGGCCGAATGAAAACTAGAACATTGCTTAGACTCTAAGTTAAAATGGGGAAACAAATCTCTCTGGATTACTAAGGGGGATTTACTTTCCTAAATGTTCTGCAGGTAGTTTAAACTGAACATGTGCAGTGGGGCAATATTTTGAAAATTATTGATGTACTTTTTTATTTTGCCTTTCAGAGTACAAGACCATTGTCTTAGTTTGCTTAAGGCAATAATATGCCTGGGGGAGATTAGGATTTGCTACGGAAGGAATGCAAAGGGAAAGTGCCCAAAAAATAAAAATGAGAAAAGAATAAAGAAGTATGTTTTAAGAAAGGTTTTTTGGTGTTGAAGTTAGTGTTGGCAATTTCTTCCCATAATGATAAATCAAACTACTAGCTATTCTAGAGAGAAGAGTTCCATTATTTTTACATTCCCCATATTTGCAAATAAACAACTCATCTTGGAGTAGTCATTTCAGAGCTTTCCTGTAACTTACAGAGCATAACTTCGCCCTCTCTGAAGTCTCAGCCTAGTGGATTTTAGGAAGAAGAAAGAGAGGAAAATAAAGCCACTAATGGGTCCACATTTTCCCTTTTCTGGGCTTTAGCCCAGAGGTACATTAGAAAAGAGAAAATATTAGCAAAGTCAGGGGGATACCCATTTCCCTTTTGAAACTTCAAGAGGAGGATACTTTCAGGGGGTCATGTAAGTAACTGGTACACAACCACTTCAAAGTGAACTGGCCAGTGTAGCCTATTAAGGTAAAAAAAAAAAAAAAAAAAATGGTCCTGAGGATTAGCTTTTCTAAGGCACCCTTGGTTCTCAGATGGATCTTGCCAGAAGAGGGTTGTTGGGATCCCCAACACTGTTGGGATCAAGTGAGGACTATAAGGAGGATGATCCTAATCAGAGCCAAATAAAAGTTGTAGGCAGACCAGAGGTTTCTACAGCAAGATTGAAGGTGAAGGTAGTCAGGTATGAATACCACAAGCAGCAGCGTTTGTGCCAAAGCATGGCCTCTGAGATATCTTAACCATAGAGGTCAGCATCAAAAGAGAGCAGAACAATCAGAATCCAGGAGGACAAGAGCATTGTTGAACCACTGGAGGAGAAAGAGTGAGGATTTTATGTTTCCTCTCCCATATCATAAAAGTAATAACCCGTACTTCTGCCCTAAGAGCAAGGGATCAATTATCAGAACATATTTTATCTAAGAGATACTGTATTCAAATGGATCTTTAAATGAGACTGCACATTTAGTTATCCTTACCCCCCATCACTAATCAGAAACAGATAAGGCTCTTAGAGAAAGGCAAGATTATAGAAAACAATACAAAAGTAATTTTTTTCAATAAAGACCTAAATTCTAGTATGAGTACTTGGCTACATGACTACACATACCTGAAAAAGAGCTCATGATTTTATCATGATGTTCTGTCTGTCATTCAGGCTCAAAATCCAAAGTTTCTGCTTTTCTTTTTCAACATCTAAATTGTCAACTTTTGCAGGTCTTACATTTTTGACATTCCTTTGGTTTCTTCCCTTTCTGTATTTCAACAGCTTCTTAATTGGTCTCTTTTTCTCACGACTCTCTTTTCCAGTCCTTTCTGTGCATGATTTCTAGATTAATCTTCTAAAATGAAGACCCTGATTTTATTTACTAACCACTTCTCAGAAACATTCAGTTGTTTATCATTATCTAATAAATTATATGAAAACTTCTCAGTTCTATGTAAGGACTCTTGCAAAAAATGACCTTTACTGTTTTATCTTCCCTTTATCTCTGTAAATATTCAGTGAAATGGCCAAAGTTGAGTACTTTTTCAGTCAGGTTCTGTTGGCTTTTAAGTCCTGGTGCTTTAGCTAGTGCTGTTCCTTTTGCCCAAGATGTCATCATTTCTGCTTCCATTTACTTCTCCTTAAATTCCTAGTGTGTAAGTCCACTCTAAATCTCAGTGTCCAGTCTTCTGTAATGCATGTGATAAATGTTTGGAAATAGCTGCTAAATTAAATATACAATATGATCATGATATAAAGTACACCTGTGATGAAGAGTAAAGTGAGAGATCTAAGAGAAATGAGAGATTATCCTCTGGGCATAAAGGAGAAAGGCTCACAGGAAAAGTAGAAATAAGTTTCAAAAGAGTAGAAAAATAATGAAAATAAAGTTCTGAAGATCCCTCTTGTGACTCTGGAGAAGGCCCTGGCTGTGGTGCTAGGGATATGAGAATACACAAAATAATTTAGATGCAACTGAAATCTGCTCTGAGTCTCTTGTGTCTGGAATGTCAAGCATAAACTAGCATCAGGAAGGTAGACCATACAGGAGATTACAATTCAGACATTAAGAAGTTTGCCATAATTGGTACAACTTTCCTCATCAGATACTTCAAATGAATGACTTGTGTGCGTGGCCAGCCAAAGGACATTGTCTTTCACTAGTTAGCCACTGATTACATGTTAAATGTTGTGTTTTTGTGGGTGAACATTATCAATATATTTCTGTGCTATCCAAGTAACATAAGTGATGCAAAGAAAGGATACAGGCATTATTTAGTTGATGTACATTGGGAACATCTAAAAACCAGGTAACTTCCTGGGTTGGAACAATATTAGCATTTTATTAAAGGAGAAGACAGAGACATAGATCTTTAGGGTTTGCCTTGGGTTAACAGTTTTTGTATTTAATGCTGCAAAACTTGCAGTTGAAGGTTGTACTCATTTTCAGGCCAACTGCTTGGAATTGTTGGCATAATATTATCTTGATAACTGTCAGAATAGTGCTTTCCGAGAACTGTCTCTGCAAGGCTTATGTTTGGTCAGTCAAGGTTCACAAATGGGGAAATAGACAAGGATCAAAGACCTGGAGGAAAGTGGTGACCCTCTTGCTTGTTCGTTTTACTTCGGTTACAGTGCTAGCAGGGTGTTCAAGTTGTGTTTGTGAAGGAAAGTCTCTACCTCTTGATCATAATACATAGGCCCTGTTAAACAATAATAAACAAAATGAGATCATTCACACTGTAATCAGATGGAAAATTATTTAATCAATGGAATTCTCCTAAGTGTGATTATCAACATTTTTTAAGGAAAAAATAAATAACTTGATTGGCCTCTGGAGGTCAAGTGTGGGACCAGAAGTACA
Source organism: Leptonychotes weddellii (assembly GCF_054177405.1). Classification (NCBI taxonomy): domain Eukaryota; kingdom Metazoa; phylum Chordata; class Mammalia; order Carnivora; family Phocidae; genus Leptonychotes; species Leptonychotes weddellii. The sequence continues at coordinate 13,055 of NW_028061099.1, forward strand.
TGCATAAGAAAAAAAATGTGATTGCTAATTTGTTGCATAACGTGCATAAAACACAGAAGTGAGCTTGCAAGTTCCAAAGAAGATAGAGGAAGGACGCAGGATAACAGAATGAAAAGAAGGTGAGAGAGAATGGAAACATCTAGAATGGACTCTGAGTGAGGGAAAGGCAAACATAATTCATGAAGATTATTTCACATATAGAAATATTGACATTAATTTTTAGGTGGTTTGCTGTGGAATGTAGGATGCAAATGCTCTCCTCTGAGTCTTTTATGGAGCCATCAGTAAACTGATCACTAATTTTATTGATTTAAGTGTGAGTATATTCTTTTAGGTAACTCAAAGAGGCATTGAATTCTGCACCAAAGTTAACACAGAGGTAGCACAGATAGCTATAGGAATTAGAGGATAAGAAGTCATCTGACATTTGAGATACATTTTTAAAAAATCTGGGTCTTTTGGGCTAATGAGAGAGCACACAGAGTTGACAAACACTGAATTCCTTCTTACAAACAGGCACTTTTTTTTTTTTGTCAGCTTCTTTTTTGTTGTATGCTTTGACAGTGCAGATACACTTTTAAAATCCCTCTCTTTTTATTTTTCTCTTTCCCTCTATTTTGGTGCAAACTAGAGTGAACTGAACGGAACATAAATATAAATCATTCATTCATCCTGTCAAAAATAATATGTACTCAGTAAACAATTTGTTAACCCCATCAATCTGCTCCTATGATACTAAATATGCGTTTGATTATACTACTTATCAGAAACAATTTGTTTCTAGTTCTACTTCTTATATATTTTTTTAATTTAAATTTTAGGTAGTTAACATACAGTATAATATTGATCTCTGGAGTAGAATTCAGTGATTCATCACTTACATACAACACGCAGTGCTCATCATAACAAGTGCCCTCTTTAATACCCATCCCCCACCTAGCCCATCCCCCACCCACATCCCTCCATCAATCCTCAGTTTGTTCTCCATAGTTTCGAGTCTCTTATGTCTTGTTTCCCTGTCTTCTTTTTTTTTTCTTTTCCCCTTTCCCATATGTTCATCTGTTTTCTTAAATTCAACATATGAGGGAGATCATACGGTATTCATCTTTCTCTGACTTACTTCACTTAGCACAATACACTCTAGATCCATCCATGTCATTGCAAATGGCAAAATTTCATTCTTTTTGATGGCTGAGTAACATTCTATTGTATATACATCCCACATCTTCTTTATCCATTCATCAGTTGATGAACATTTGGGCTCTCTCCATAGTTTGGCTACTGTTGATAATGCTGCTATAAACATCAGGGTGCATATATCTCTTTGAATCTGTATTTTTTTTATCATTTGGGTAAATATCTAGTAGTGCAATTGCGAGTATAGGGTAGTTCTATTTTTAACATTTTGAGGAACTTCCATACTGCTCTCCAGAGTGGCTACACCAGATTGCATTCCCACCAACAGTGCAAGAGGGTTCCCCTTTCTCTGCATTCTCTCCAACACCTGCTGTTTCTTGTGTTGTTAATTTTAGCCATCTTGACAGGTGTGAGATGGTATCTCATTGTGGTTTTGATATATTATTCCCTGATGATGAATGATGTTGAGCATCTTTTCACGTGTCTGTTAACCATCTGGATGTCTTTTTTTTTTTTTTTTCCAATTTTTTTTTTTATTCTTATGTTAATCCCCATACATTACATCATTAGTTCTAGATGAAGTGTTCCATGATTCATTGTTCGTGCACAAC
>NW_028061100.1:0-8387 GCF_054177405.1 Leptonychotes weddellii
CAATTAGACAAAACAAAATCAGAGACATACATTTAAAAGATACATGGAGGGGCGCCTGGGTGGCTCAGTTGGTTAAGTGTCTGCCTTTGGCTCAGGTCATGATCCCAAGGTCCTGGAATCAAGCCCTGTATCAGGCTCAGCAGGGAGTCTGCTTCTCCCTCTCCCTCCGCCCCTCCCCCTGCTCGTTCTCTCTCTCTCAAATAAATAAATAATCTTTTAAAAAATTAAAAAATAAAAGATCCAAGGAAACAAACAAATAAATAAAAGATACATGGAGAGCAAGATTTGAAAAATGCTAACTTTTGGGGCACCTGGGTGGCTCAGTCAATTAAGCGTCCAACTCTTAATTTTGGCTAGGGTCATGATCTCAGGGTCCTGAGATCAAGCCCTGTGTTGGGCTCCAAGCTCAGCACAGAGTCTTCTTCTCTCCCCTTCTCTCTCCTTCTGCCCCTCCTCTTGCTCACACATACTCTCTTCTCTAAAATAAATAAATAAATAAATAAATAAATAAATAAATAAATAAATAAAATCTTTTTTAAAAATATAAATAAATAAATGAATAAAAATACTAACTTTTTATGCAATTTGTTAACATTCACACAAATTAAGTAATATCAAATATGATAATCTGAGTTTTATTTTTCCCCAAGAGTTTTATCCCTCAAACTGAAAATAATTCTGTGTTAGATCCACAGTTCTCAAACTGGGTCCCAAGGTACCACAGGGTGCCATAGCAGCAAGCCTATGGGACAACATAGAATATTTTATTTATTTATTTTTATTTTTTTAATTCCAATATAGTTAACATACACTGTTATATTTGTTTTCAGTGTACAATATAGCAATTCAATAATTCCATAGATCAGCCAGTGCTCATCATGACAAGAACACTCCTTAATTCTCATCACCTATTTCACCCATCCCCCTACCCACCTCCCCTCTGGTAATCATCAGTTTCTTCTCTATAGTTAAGAGTCTGTTTCTTGGTTTGTCTCTCCCTCTCTTTTTTTTTCCCCCTTTGCTTGTTTGTTTTGTTTCTTAAATTCCACATATGAGAGAAATCATTTGGTACTCTGACTGACTTATTTTACTTAGCATTATATTCTCTAGCTCCATCCATGTTGTTGCAAATGTCAAGATTTCATTCTTTTTTATGGCTGAATAATATTATATATATATATATCCCATCGTCTTTATCCATTCTCCATTCATCTATCGATGTACACTTGAGCTGCTCCCATACTTTGGCTATTGTAAATAATGCTCCTATAAACATAGAGGTGTATGTATCTCTTTGAATTAATGTTTTTATATTTTGGGGATAAATAGTAGTGTGATTACAGGATTTTAGGGTAGGTGATTCTATTTTAATTTTTTGAGGAACCCCCATACTACTTTCCACAGTGGCTGCACCAATTTGCATTCCCACCAACAGTGCACGAGGGTTCCTTTTCTCCACATCCTCACCAACACTCATTTCTTGTGTTTTTGATTTTAGCCATTCTGATAGGTGTGAGGTGATATCTCACTGTGGTTTTGATTTGCATTTCCCTGATGATGAGTGATGTTGAACATCTTTTCAAGTGTCTGTTGGCCTTCTGGATATCTTTTTTTTTTTTTTAAGATTTTTTATTTATTTATTTGAGAGAGAGAGAGAAAGAGAGAGAGCACATGAGAGGGGGGATGGTCAGAGGGAGAAGCAGACTCCCTGCCGAGCAGGGAGCCCGATGTGGGACTCGATCCTGGGACTCCAGGATCATGACCTGAGCCGAAGGCAGTCACTTAACCAACTGACCCACCCAGGCACCCGGCCCTCTGGATATCTTTGGAGAAATGTCTGTTCATGTCTTCTGCCCATTTTTTAATTGGATTATTTGTTTTGGGGGTGTTGAGTTGTATAAGTTCTTTATGTATTTTAGATACTAATCTTTTATTGGATATGTCATTTGCAAATATCTTTTCCTATTCCATAGGTTGCCCTTTAGTTTTGTTGATTGTTTCCTTCACTGTGCAGAAATTTTTATTTTGATGTAGTCCAAGTAGTTTATTTTTGCTTTTATTTCCCTTGCCTCAGGAGACATATCTAGAAAAAGGTTGCTACAGTCAATATCAGAGACATTACTGCCTGTGCTCTCTTCTAGGATTTTTATGGTTTCAGGTCTTACATGTAGGTCTTTAATCCATTTTGAGTTTATTTTTGTGCATGGTGTAAGAGAGTGGTCTAGTTCCATTCTTTTGCATGTAGCTGATCAGTTTTCCCAGCACCATTTGTTGAAGAGACTGTCTTTTCCCATTGGATATTCTTTCCTGCTTTGTCAAAGATTAATTGATCGTATAATTGTGGGTTTATTTCTGGGTTTTCTATTTCATTCCATTGATCTATGTGTCTATTTTTGTGCCAGTATCATACTGTTCTGATTACTACAGCTTTGTAATATAACTTGAAATCTGGAATTGTGATACCTCTGGCTTTGCTTTTCTTTTTCAAAATTGCTTTGGCTATTCAGGGTCTTTTGTGGTTCCATACAAATTTTAGGATTGTTTGTTCTAGTTCTGTGGAAAAATGCTATTGGTATTTTGATAGGGATTGCATTAAATCTGTAGATTGCTTTGGGTAGTATAGACATTTTAACAATATGTGTTCTTCCACTCCATTAGCATGGAATAGCTTTCCATTTCTTTGTGTCATCTTCAGTTTTTTTTCACCAATGTTTTATAGTTTTCAGAATACAGGTCTTTCACCTCTTTGGTTAGGTTTATACCTAGGTATCTTATTATTTTTGGTGCAGATGTAAATGGGATTATTTTCTTAATTTCTCTTTCTGCTGCTTCATTATTAGTATACAGAAATGCAACAGATTTCTGTACATTGATTTTATAGCCTATGACTTTACTGATTTCACTTATCACTTCTAGTAGCTTTTTGGTGGGTTTTCTATGTATAGTATGTCATCTGTACATAGTGAAAATTTTACTTCTTCCTTTCCAATTTGGATGCCTTTGATTTCTTTTTGTTGTCTGATTGCTGTGGCTAGGACTTCCAGTACCGTGTTGAATAAAAGTGGTGAGAGTGGACATCCTTGTCTTGTTCCTCTTCTTAGGGGGAAAGCTCTCAGTTTTTCCCCATTGAGTGTGATATTTATTGGGGCTTTTCATATATGGCCTTTATTAGAAAAATAGAATATTTTTAAATTTTAAGGGCATCACAGTGATACTCAACATCTGTTAGAAATTATGTGAACTTCTGGGGAGGTGCCTGGGTGGTGCAGTCGGATGGAGGTCCAACTCTTGGCTTTGGCTCAGGTTCTGATCTTGGGATTGTGAGATTGAGCCCCACGTTGGGCTCTGTGCTCAGCACAGAGTCTGCTTAAGACTCTCTCTCCCCTGCCCCTGCTCTCTCTCTCTCTCAAATAAATGAATAAAAATTTTTAAAGATTTTATTTATTTGACAGAGACAGAGAGAGAAAGAGAGCACAAGCAGGGGGGCAGCTGGCAGAGGGAGAGGGAGAAGCAGGCTTCCCATTGAGCAGGGAGCCCGATGTAGGGCTCGATCCCAGGACCCTGGGATCATGACCTGAGCCGAAGACAGATGCTTCATTGACTGAGCCACCCAGGGTGCCCCAATAAATAAATCTTAAAAAAAAAAGAAAAGAAATTATGTGAGCTTCTTTTAAAAAAAAAAAAAGTTAAAAAAAGGGGTGCCCAGCTGGCTCAGTCGATAGAGCATGTGATTCCTGATCTCGGGGTTATAAATTCAAGCCCCATGTTGGGTGTAGAGATTACTTAAAAATAAAATCTTTAAAAAAAAAAGAAATTATGTGATCTTCTTGTATGAGGTAGATCATGGTTTTGATGATGTCATATCTTTGCAAAGCTGGGTTTCTTGCAGTGGCTCTGATGAAATCAAGTACTGCATGAATATCAGTATGGAGCAGGAAATGAGTGTGGCAGCATCTAATCTGAGCTTTTTTTTTTTTTTTTTTTAAAGATTTTATTTATGGGCGCCTGGGTGGCTCAGTTGGTTAAGCGACTGCCTTCGGCTCAGGTCATGATCCTGGAGTCCCGGGATCGAGTGCCGCATCGGGCTCCCTGCTCAGCGGGGAGTCTGCTTCTCCCTCTGACCCTCCCCCCTCTCATGTACTCGCTCTCTCTCATTCTCTCTCTCTCAAATAAATAAATAAAATCTTTTAAAAAAATAAATAAATAAATAAAGATTTTATTTATTTATTTGACAGAGAGAGACACAGCGAGAGAGGGAACACAAGCAGGGGGAGTGGGAGAGGGAGAAGCAGGCTTCCCACGGAGCGGGGAGCCCGATGCGGGACTTGATCCCAGGACCGTGGGATCATGACCTGAGCTGAAGGCAGTCGCTTAACCAACTGAGCCCCCCAGGCGCCCTAATCTGAGCTTTAAAGTTGTGCAGCACCCAACAGGCTCACATATCCAATTAGCAAGTAATTTGATTATTTAAAAATGAAATAAGAATACTATTTGCTCTTTCAGTTTCTATTTTTAATGGCTACTAAATTGTGAAATCATAAATATATGTTAAGATCTTTGGATCTAACAGGGCACCTGAGTTGCTCAGTTGGTTGACCATCCAACTCTTGATTTCAGCTTAGGTCATGATCTCAGAGTCCTGAGATCAAGGTCCTGAGCCCGCATCGGGCTCCTCGCTGAGCGTGGAGCCTGGTTAAGATTCTCTCTGCCTCTCCCTCTACCGCTTCTCCTACTCGCACCAAAAAAAAAAAAAATGGTATTTGGATCTAACAACTTAATGAATGGAATTATTAAGTATTTCTTTTGGTGTGAGTTACCATGAAAAAATTAGTAAGACAATAAGACCACAGTTAATCAAGAAAGTTTGAGAACCTTGGTTTTCTCAATTGTAAACTGAGTCTAATAATAGCGTCTACTACACAGGGTTGCAGTGAGATTAAATGGATTAATATATGAACAATATTTAGAATAGTATCTGATGGGGGTGCCAGGCTGGCTCAGTTGGTGGAGCATGCAACTCTTGATCTCAGGGTCATGAGTCCAAACCCCACACTGGATGTAGAGATTACTTAAAAAAATAAAATCTTAAAAAAAAAAAAAGAATAGTATCTGGCAAGTTGTCACGAGAGTAGTATTATCACCTCATTACCAGGTTACCAGGATGGGTTCTTTTTTTTTTTTTTTTTTTTAGTTCACATTTTCTCATTTATTATCAGCACTTAAAAACAAGGAGGCTTGGGGCGCCTGGGTGGCTCAGTCGTTAAGCATCTGCCTTTGGCTCAGGTCATGATCTCAGGGTCCTGGGATCAAGCCCCGCATCGGGCTCCCTGCTTGGTGAGGAGTCTGCTTCTCCTTTTCCCTCTGACCCTCCGCCTGCTTGTGCTCTCTCTCTCTCTCTCAAATAAATAAAATCTTAAAAAAAAAAAAAAACAAAAAACAAGGAGGCTTAAAACAAACAAAAACAACAAGGAGGCTTAATAAAAACAAGCAGAGAAACTGTTTTCTGTTCTCTCTCAAACCCACAAGACATAATGAATAAGGCCCAATGGGTCCCTCATCCCAACAAGTCTCGGATCACTCAGGCAGGCAGCCCTACACAAAGCATAATGATGAAGAGTATAACCAGAAGCCACAAGTATGTTTTTCTGTCACCTTTTCTTAGGTTATCAATGCATTTCAAGAATCTCTTGATTTCTTTGCAATGATTCAAAATCCCTAGAAGACAAATGGCCATTTGCAGCAAGAATGAGCTCCATGTGCCAAGCTTCCACACCATGTCACTTTTTTGTTTTTTCAGCCTCAGAGCTTGCCAATGCAAGAACCTTGTCTCCAGAGCCAAGGTCTGTAGAGACTTTCTCAAACTGGCTGAGTAGAGCACCTGCATCTGCTGACAAGAAGGTCTTGTTATCTGCAGTTAGCTTCTCTCCAAGTGTCCTGAGAGCTGTTAGTTATCTCTACTTTCTGTTGAGTGTAGAGGACTCTTTCCAGCTTTCCCACCATGAGATCTCTATCCATCTTTACTAACCTTGTCTGAAGCTGACGTGGTTGTTTCTTTCCAAGTAATCTGATGACCTCCGGGGTTTGAAAGGCCTGGCTGATAGCTGCCTGGTTAGCCCAGTTACATTCAACTTAGCTCATCTACCAAAGTCATATTTCTGGGCATAATTTTCTTCAGTGAATCAGTAAATTCACTTAGTTGCTCCAGAGTTTCTTTTTGTGGTTTCTTCATAGTCATCTGTATCAAGTTCCTCTCTGCATTCCTCCAAATCTTGTAATTGCTGCATTACTCTATCCAACCGTTCTTCTAAATTCTGCTTTAATTTGCTTGTCTCTGTCTTTCCTCTGGAAGCCATTTTGATCTCTTGTCTCTTAGTACTTTGAACTCTGCGGTGTTGACTGGTCCCGAAGTGCATAAACCCTCAACTATTGAAGTTTCAAGTGTCATAAACCTGAGGAAACTAAAACTCTTCATCAGGACTACAAGAAGCTCAAAGTTCAAACCACTTGGAGGCGCAGTTGGCTTCTCAGACCCTCAGTGTCCTCTCTCCCCAGGACAGTTCTTTTCAATGATCTTATACTTATTTCTATGTAATAGAAAAAAAACAGTTTTGGAGTATGTCTATGCATCAGTCACATTAAGACTTTATAACTGCCATAATAATCATAAATTTCTATTTAAATTTACTATCTGGGAAGAGAACAGAAATTACTCCATTTCTTTGTTGTTTGATTTATTTGATTTTTAGGTCTCCTGGGATTGAAATCTTCATCCAACTGTTTATTTAACAACTAGAAACAGAATTTGTCCCTGGTACCTAACAGGGAGTTTTAAAAATTGCTATCAAAAACTCTTTTACAACAGGCTTACATCTTTTCAACAAAATATTTTTAGGGATGCCTGGCTGGCTCAATCAGTAGAGCATGCAACTCTTGATCTTGGGGCTGTAATTTTGAGCCCCACATTAGGTGTAGCGAGAGGCTACTTAAAAAAAATAAAATCTTAAAAAAAAAAACCAAAATATTTTTTTAACATTTGTTCAAGGAAACATCTAATAAGGTTTTTGACCTCCCACCACTCCCTTCTCCCCAAATGATGGCTTCCCATAAGCTATTCTGCTAAGGAGGCAGGCAGAATCAACTCACTATACATTGATGACAGTTTTGTCTTGCTGTAGCTTAGGAAATTCCTTGGAAGTGCTTTAATTACCATTTCTTTTTAATTTTTATATAATTCCAAACTTACAGAAAAGTTGTAAAAACAGTACAAAAATATTCCTGTATACCTCTCACCAAGATTTCCCATTCATATTTTACCACTATAAAATTTACTACTTTTCTCTTTGTAATTAATAAATATCTTATGAGAATATACGTTGTGACTATGTAAATATCCTGTTTCTCATCCATCATTCCTTCTACATTTATTAGCTGACATTCTACTGTAAAGGCTTATTTTCCCTTGTCCCACATTTCTAATTTATTTATGTGTTTACATATTTTTATTTTATTCCATGGGTTATAATACATAACTATCATTTTTTATTTTTATGCTTAATTGTCCCAGATTTGGCTGGTAGGAGACCTTTCAGTATGGCTCTTTATCATTTGGACATGTCCCACCATCCTTTGAGCACTTTCTAACTTAGTAGCTTACTATGAGGCATCATATGAGGTTCATCTTATTCTTTCCCAGCTCTAGCTCTGGAACCAGCCAATTCTCCAAGGAGCCCTGGTTCCTTTCAGTAGCAAATGGAATTTAGAAACCATGTTCTGGGTGCTAGGTGTGCTTATTGCTCCTGGGGTATCATTGCTTCGGAGCTTTCTCAGTGGACAGAGCTAAAAAATTATATACATATATACACACATCCATATCTATCTATATTAAAAGCCATGAGTTCATACTGTCTTGTCCAACTCTAATCCAGTACTATAGGATATATTCTTTTTTATTGTTATGTTAATCACCATACATTACATCATTAGTTTTTGATGTAGTGTTCCATGATTCATTGTTTGTGCATAACACCCAGTGCTCCATGCAGAACGTGCCCTCTTTAATACCCATCACCAGGCTAACCCATTCTCCCACCCCCTCCCCTCTAGAATCCTCAGTTTGTTTTTCAGAGTCCATCGTCTCTCATGGTTCGTCTCCCCCTCCGATTCCCCCCCTTCATTCTTCCCCTCCTGTTATCTTCTTCTTTATTTTTTTTTCTTAACATATATTGCATTATTTGTTTCGGAGGTACAGATATGTGATTCAACAGTCTTGCACAATTCACAGCGCTCACCATAGCACATACCCTCCCCAGTGTCTATCACCCAGCCATCCCATCCCTCCCACCCCAACTCCCACTCCAGCAACCCTCAGTTTGTTTCCTGAGATTAAG
>NW_028061101.1:0-395 GCF_054177405.1 Leptonychotes weddellii
GGCTCAGGTCATGATCCCAGGGTCCTGGGATCGAGTCCCGCATCGGGCTCCCTGCTCAGCCAGGAGCCTGCTTCTCCCTCTCCCACTCCCCCTGCTTGTGTTCCCTCTCTCGCTGTCTCTCTCTGTCAAATAAATAAATAAAATCTTAAAAAAAAAAATTAATCTAAACAGCTACAGGACAGTTTCACTAGAACATACAGTCCTTATATTTCAATTGTAGAAAGGTCAATTATAAATTACATTGTAAAGATGCATGGGTCAAATTTAAACTGATATATACTGTTTATCATTTTATTGTCACAGTGGGTTTTTTTTTAAGTCATAGTGTCTTAAGTCAGTCTTTTAAGGTTAAAAAAATTTAAAAGCTAAAAATTGGCATCATTTATATACTTAGT
>NW_028061102.1:0-395 GCF_054177405.1 Leptonychotes weddellii
TTTTTTAAAGATTTTATTTATTTATTTGAGAGAGAGAATGAGACAGAGAGAGAGAGCATGAGAGGGGGGAGGATCAGAGGGAGAAGCAGACCCCCTGCTGAGCAAGGAGCCCGATATGGGACTCGATCCCGGGACTCCAGGATCATGACCTGAGCCGAAGGCAGTTGCTTAACCAACTGAGCCACCCAGGCGCCCCAAGGTTTTCTTCTTTTTTGCTCGTGCATGTTTGAAGGTAGACTGGAAGTATGTGAAGGGTGGAACTTCAAGATAAAACACTGGCCACTTTCTGTGCCTTTACCTTTTGGTAGAGGATAAATGAGGTTATCTTCTGAAAGAGTGGATATGAGCTTAAAGAGAGGTTTGAAATGGCCCTTATGGGTGAAGAATAAGCCAGT
>NW_028061103.1:0-395 GCF_054177405.1 Leptonychotes weddellii
TCACTAGGAGTGGGGACCCAAGTTCTTGGCTCCTCCAGGGCGGAGATTGGGAGGCCACCATTTTCACTCTCGTCCTCCAAAGCCATACGGAAAGCTTGCAGAGAACAAAAGCTCCCTAGAGCAAACCCGAGCAGATTACTTAGCCTGGCCCTGGCAAGGGCGTGGCAATTCCGCCTCTGGCAAAGACATCTGAGAACCATGGCAACAGGCCCCTCCCCCAGAAGATCAGCAAGAACAGCCAGCCAAGACCAAGTTTACCGATCAATGAGGATGACAGAACTCCAGCGCTAGGGGAATACTGCACATAGAATCCATGGCTTTTTTCCCATGATTCTTTATTCTTTAAAGGTTAATTTTTTTTAACTGTCTTTTTTTTTTATTTTTCTTTTTTTTTT
>NW_028061104.1:0-395 GCF_054177405.1 Leptonychotes weddellii
GTCTGACGGGAGGGTCTGCCAACCGAAAAGCTGCCTATCTGGAAAGAGAGCAGGACTGACTGGTCACCAGGCAAATGTGCTTCTGGAGTTCCCCGGGCCCGGAGAGAAGGGAAGGTCCATACGGCAGTCACAGGAATATAAGCTGCCCTGAGACTTTACAAACACGGCCCTCCCTGGGGGATATGGGAGACACTGCCCCCTAAACAACCGCTAAGCATTCATGTGTCTACAATACAGATCAATCTTCAGCCTACAATTTAAACTCATAACTTACGTCCAGGTCCACACGGTAAGAGCAAAAGAGCAAGGAACAGCTATCAAGCTACTTCATTACTAAAGATCCCTTTCTCTTCCACACTCTGCTTTAGGGTTTCTCACTGTTGTATATATTACAA
>NW_028061105.1:0-395 GCF_054177405.1 Leptonychotes weddellii
TAAAGATTAAAGATGGTTTTTCTGTTCCCTACATGGAAACATGGGAGTCTATTTCCCCTCCCCTTGAATCTGGACTGGCTTTGTGACTTGTTTTAACAAATAAAATGCAACAGAAGGGACACTATGTCAGGTCCTACAAGACTGTGCAGCTTTCATTTTTGCCCTCTTAGAGCTCCAAGCCGCATGGAAAGATGTTCAGCTACCCAGATGAAGAGTTGAAAGATTCCTGGCTAAAGGAAAATAGTTTCTAGAGTCATACCACTTCTGATACCAAGTGTGAAGGTTTTCCACACCAAGCAATTCTTCAGTGCTCCATGCACGTCAACTGGGTGACCCACAGTTTAATTCAATTCTGACACTACTTACCCAGAGTTAGCATAGACCCACAGGCTAAG
>NW_028061106.1:0-395 GCF_054177405.1 Leptonychotes weddellii
TTTTTTTTTAAAGATTTTATTTATTTATTTGAGACAGAGAGAATGAGAGACAGAGAGCATGAGAGGGAGGAGGGTCAGAGGGAGAAGCAGACTCCCTGCCGAGCAGGGAGCCCGATGCGGGACTCGATCCTGGGACTCCAGGATCATGACCTGAGCCGAAGGCAGTCGCTTAACCAACTGAGCCACCCAGGCGCCCTAATTTTTTCCCATTTTACAGAGGGGATAATAAGGGGTAGATCTGGGATTAGAATCAGTCTGATTTCTGACTTCCATGCTTTTAACTCTTCTGCCACAGACTTTTCCTTTAGACTTTCCTCTCCCATGGCAGGTCTTCTTTCCAGAATTTCATACATCCACTCACACAAAAGGCCCTCCAAAAGTCAGGCTAGTTCTCC
>NW_028061107.1:0-395 GCF_054177405.1 Leptonychotes weddellii
GAAGTCTTAAAGAGATTAAATAACTCACCCACCCAAAGTCAAATAGCTCACAAGTGGTAAAGCTGGGACTGAACCATATTCTTAAGCACTCACTACTCCAGCAGTCCCTAACCTACAGACCCAGTTCTCATAAGTACCATCCCAGGAGGAGTCCAAAAAACTTCACACATGCCCAAGCATTTTCTGAAGCCTGATGAAATTATCAGGCCAGCTCCTATGTATACAGTTACCTTTTAAGTGTTACCAGTGCTACTGGGCTTAATAAAATGCTGACTACATAGTAATTGTTGTCACATGTATTTTTCTTAAGGTAATATAAGTACAATTACTATGTTATGGGAGATCCACAAAATGTAGGGCTGTCAGAAAGAGATCTTATTTGGAAACAATTGAGA
>NW_028061108.1:0-395 GCF_054177405.1 Leptonychotes weddellii
AGATTTTATTTATTTATTTGAGACAGAGAGCACATGAGAGGGGGGAGGGTCAGAGGGAGAAGCAGGCTCCCCGCCGAGCAGGGAGCCCGATGCGGGACTCGATCCAGGGACTCCAGGATCATGACCTGAGCCGAAGGCAGTCGCTTAACCAACTGAGCCACCCAGGCGCCCCGACATGATCTCGATTTTATTAAAAGAAATATATAGGTGCATGCTCAAATGTTACCACACAGAAAATACCTGAATCATTTATCACAGGATTGGGGGACACAGTGGAAGCTGGTGATGAAAAGCTCACACTAACTAGAACAGGTGGGGTGAAAATCCCCGTCGCATCCCTTCCTAACTGTGAACCCCATCATCGTGTCCTCTGGGAGGCATGGGGGGGGGTTTCT
>NW_028061109.1:0-395 GCF_054177405.1 Leptonychotes weddellii
GCGCCTGGGTGGCTCAGTCGTTAAGCGTCTGCCTTCGGCTCAGGTCATGATCCCAGGGTCCTGGGATCGAGTCCCACATCGGGCTCCCTCCTCGGAGGGAAGCCTGTTTCTCCCTCTCCCACTCCCGCTGCTTGTGTTCCTGCTCTCGCTATCTCTGTCTCTGTCAAATAAATAAATAAAATCTTTAAAAAAAAAAAAATATTTACCCATTTATTTGAGAGGGAGAGAAAGAGAGAGAGGGATGAGAGGGAGAGAGAGTCTTTCAAGCAGACTCCCCGCTGAGTGCAGATCCGGACACAGGGCTCGATCCCATGACCATGAGATCACAATCTGAGCCGAAACCAAGAGTCGGATGCCACCCAGGTGCCCCGACTTTCTGTTATTTTTAAGATTGT
>NW_028061110.1:0-395 GCF_054177405.1 Leptonychotes weddellii
CGCCTGGGTGGCTCAGTTGGTTAAGCGACTGCCTTCGGCTCAGGTCATGATCCTGGAGTCCCGGGATCAAGTCCCGCATCGGGCTCCCTGCTCGGCAGGGAGTCTGCTTCTCCCTCTGACCCTCCTCCCTCTCATGCTCTCTGTCTCTCATTCTCTCTGTCTCAAATAAATAAATAAAATCTTTAAAAAAAAAAAAAAGTTTGATATGGAGTCACTTGGGCTGCTGGACGAGAGATCCATAGGTGCACCCTGACTCGAGGACAGGATTAGTGAAAAGCTTGGTGTGAAGTAAGAATCACAGTGATAAGAACAAGCAAAAACGGGCTGAAAAAGGACAGGAGCTGATGGATGGGAAAATCTATCACCTGAAACAATGTTTTCCAAAATGCAGCTAA
>NW_028061111.1:0-8387 GCF_054177405.1 Leptonychotes weddellii
GAAGGCGGAATTGTCTGGAATTGCTAAGTAATCTGCTCGGGTTTGCTCTCGGGAGCTTTTGTTCCCTGCAAGCTTTCCGTACAGCTTTGGAGGCGGAGAGTGAAAATGGTGGCCTCCCAATCTCCAGCCCGGAGGAGCCGAGAACTCAGGGCCCCGCTCCTCAGTGAGCCCCCAGAGAAAAGCAGTCAATCACTCCCATCTCCCCGGTCTCCGGCCGCACTCCGTGCTCACCCGGCCTGTGACCGCGCGTTTCTATCTCTGGCACCGGACCCCGGGTGGAGTCTCCAAACCCAGCAGGTCCCTGCGGTGCACTCCCGCGCCGCTCCTCCTGGAGGAAGAAGGTGAGTGCCCCTGGATCTGCCGCTTGTTGGGTCCCTGCTGGAGGAGCAGTGGCCCGCCAGTGCCCTGGATCACAGTTTATGGCAACCCCGAGCTGAGAGCCCGCTCCTCAGCTCCATCTCTGCAGCTGGCTTCCCCGCTCCGATACCTGGGAGCTCTGCCGCACTCAGGCACCCCCAGTCTTCCTGTGACCCCAAGGGTCCTGAGACCACAGTCCTGCGAGGGTTCCACCCCCCGCTTAGCCACTGGAGCCACGTCCCTCAGCGGAGCAGACTTCTAAAAGTTCCGATTTTGTGCTCCACGGCTCTATCACTTGCCAGAAGCGGCCGTCGGAGTCCCCCTCCCCCGCCATCTATCCTCCTGAATATCGCCTTGGATTCACTTCTCCGCACGCCCTACCTTCCAGAAGTGGCCGCTTTTCCATTCAGAGAGTTGCTGCTTTTCTTTTATTCGATCTCCTCTTGGATTTGTAGGTGTTCTGAATGGTTTGATAGCTATTTAGCTGAATTCCTGGGACCAGACGAAATTTAGGTCTCCTACTCCTCCGCCAAGTTGCTCTGCCTCTCACTTGTGTTCTTGATGAATTTGGATCTCATCAACCAACCATCCTGGCTACCAAGCTTCTGCCATGTTTCCTGGGAGACAAGCCCACTTTCAGAACTCTTACTGGGGTTCGAAGATCCCAGAATTGGGCAGGACCATCTATTCTAATCTTTCATTTTACAGAGGCCCAGTGATGGTCGAGGGACTTACCAAAGATTGTCAGGCAAGTTAGTAATTGAACTAGGGCTAGAACCTAGATGTGATTGTCTTTAAAGCAGCAACAAACAAATGTCATGGGGCCACAATCAGTTACTTTACATGGAAATGGCCTTGAATTTTTAATTTGAAAATCAGCTTTACTCTACATAATTTACAGATTATGATGCTTTTGATACAAATGCCATGGTGCTGACAGGCAGGTGGAGCTGGGGAAGGAGAAGAGAGAGTGGATGTTTATTGAGCACCTTCTATTGCAAGGCACTTACAATTTACTATTGCATGTAATTTTCACATGTCTCTAATGAAGGAGATATTATTTATATTTTGTAAATGAGAAAAATCAAGGCTTTAGAAGTTGAGCATTTTGCCCAAGATCTTTCAGCTGTTCCTATAGGATTTGAACCCAACCATATATGCTCCAAAGTCCATCTATACTCTAACTTTGTGTCAGCCCATTCCAACATTATTTTTGTTACTCTTTTCTGGCACCAGGCAAAGCACAAAGAAGGGTCAAGATAATCACCCTTATCATTTAAAACAAGCATTTATAGTGCATCTATCAAGTACTCGGCTTTGTGCTGGGTAGGGGGAAAATACCAAAAAGCTATGAAATCTTTGTGTGACTGAGGAAGGCTCTAGAGATATGAGGGCATCACATAAATGTGGCTTTCACTGCAATTGCAGGAGATCCAAACATCGTCCCATGGCTTACAAGGCCCTATATTCTTGCTAGTCACAGTGGGCTTCGAGGACCAGTAGTTAGTATCAGCCTCATCTGGTAGCTTATGAGAAATGTGAAGCCTCAGGCCCCAGCCTAGACCACTGAATCAGACTCTGCATTTTAACAACATCCTCAGGTGATTTGTATTCACATTCAAGCTTGAGAAGCGTAGCCTACAACCTCTTTGTTGCTGCCTAGCCACAGTAGCCTTCTTTTTGCCCATAAACATGATTATCTGGCTCCTACCTCAGCACCTTTGCACTTGCTGTTCCCTTCCTCTGACTGCCTTGCCCCCCAATTTCTTTCATGGCTCTGTTTTGTCATTCAGATTTCGGCTCAAGCAGTAATTCCTCAGAAAGTCCAAGAGTGCTGACTCCTAGAGTACTGCATTATTCTCTTATATTTTCTTAGAGTATTTATTATTCTCTGAAATTATATATTGCTTATTTGTCTCCATGCTTATGATCAGTTTCCTCTCACTAGAATGTTAAACTCCATGAATGCAGGAATGCTTTGCCTGTCTCATTCACTGTTTTATTTCCAGCACCTGGAACACTGCCTGGGTCAAGCTTGATGTTCAGTAAGTGTTTTATGAATTAATAAATGAATGAACAACGGAAAGTATTTCATTGCTTTTGAAATTTCAGCATGTTGATATTAAAAACTAAGGTTATTTGCAAACATTTATCTAACCAACTACCAATCTATATAACTATAACATTTTTTGTGTGTTTACTAGTTTGAGATAAAGTTCTTTGGAGCTGCAGTTCATGGATCAAGGAGAGGAAAGCTGTAGTAGGAGGGAAAAAAGTTCTTAAACTTTT
Organism: Leptonychotes weddellii; assembly: GCF_054177405.1. Lineage (NCBI taxonomy): Eukaryota > Metazoa > Chordata > Mammalia > Carnivora > Phocidae > Leptonychotes > Leptonychotes weddellii. Next base: position 2,647 of record NW_028061111.1, read on the forward strand.
GCCAATTTATTATAAATTGATTTTGGTAGGCTGGCATTTGGGAAATTTTGACTTATCTGCATAGGTAAGTTTTCCTCTTAATACCCTTTCAGCAATTCCCTTGAGAAATGCAGATGTTTACTCTTGGCACATGCAAAAATGTGATTGGAAATCTTCTCTTTTTATTTATAGGCACCTACAAGGAAGTGATTTATTTCTTGGTTAAAAACACCAGCTTTTTGCTGACTCTGCAGTAATACACTGCAGATATTCCTGGAGTGAACGGCAAAGGTAACTGCTCTGAATTCTGATGAGACAGCCTGGGAAGAGCTCACACACCTATGATCTATCAGGGTCCTATAAAAAACAAAATGAGAAAGAAAAATTGTTTGATACTTAATATATGCCAGGTGACTTAGAAAACAAGATCTCATTTTAAGTCTCATAACAACCTTACGAGGCAATAATACCCCATTTTACAGAGTGAGACAAGATGATGAAAGCGTTAAGACTTAATCAAGGTCATCCTGCTGGTGAGTGGCAGAGCTGGAATTCAAATCCATGTTCTTGCCACCATACTACTGGCCATTCTTAGTGAAACTTCATTCTCTACCATCCACTGTCCGTGGTAGGGTGAGTCTGCTGCTGCCCTTTTATATGAAAACTTTTTTTGTGAGAGCCAAATTTTCTACTCCCTTCAAAAGAACACCCTAGGGACCAATGGTATTATAAAGGACTTACAAGGAAAATAGACAGAGGATGCTCTAGCTCTGAGGTGGGGAAATCCAGAGATGAAAATTTTGTTTACCTCACAGAACTGTGTGGCATTTTTAGTCAGTGGATCCAACCAGATATAATTTATTAAGAATTTGAGAGATCAGTCATTGTGATTTCACATACACATGCGCATTATTTTATTAGCCAGAGAGTGACAGTCATTGTCAAGTGGAGGACCTAATTCAGACTAAATATTCATGACTTGTTTTGTCTACAGAGGAGAAAATAATTTTGAGGGCAATCTGATACTCAGATGCCTGAATCTTTCTTCCTAGTTACCTGGAGGCATTGAGAGGAGAGGTTGCTTGGACAATACCCCTCTCCCCATTAGATTCTATTCCTAAGCCCTAGACCTCTTAAAGAGATGTTCTGGAGCCTTGATTTCCTGAGGGCTCATTTTACATCTTTTCTCCTGGAAATGAAATACCCTAACTCTATCCCAGTATCTATGCAAAGGGCCAAGGCAAGATTTTTCAGGTGAACCCAAAAGGTTTTGCCTGGGTTCCCAGGAGTTTCCTTTTCTGTGCCAAGAGGCCATTGTGCAAAATGAGTCCTGAATTTCATTGCTAAGTGCTTTGAAATTTCCCGACAGAGTTGGGTAATTCCCAGTAGATGGCGCTCATCAGCAACTTTCTGAAAAAGCCATGCTTTGAACTTTCACAAAAGTACTTTCAAAAGGTTTTGAGATTACAGCCTTTTGGAAGACTAGAGTTTTGTAAAAGATACATTTTAGCTTATTTCCTGATTCACTGCCCATTCTTTCAGAAGTAAGAATTTGAAGGCAGGAGGGAAGGTTGCTTTCCCTTAGTTTCTAAAGCTTTCTTTAGTTTTTTAAAATTTTGGTAACTTTGGGGCGCTGGGTGGCTCAGTCGTTAAGCGTCTGCCTTCGGCTTGGGTCATGATCCCAGGGTCCTGGGATCGAGCCCCACATCGAGCCCCACACTGGGCTCCCTGCTCGGCGGGAAGCCTGCTTCTCCCTCTCCCACTCCCCCTGCTTGTGTTCCCTCTCTCGCTGTGTCTCTCTCTGTCAAATAAATAAATAAAATCTTTAAAAAAAATAAATAAAATTTTGGTAACTTTAGTATCTGGCTCAGAGGAGAAAAGAACAGTCAGAGAATGATTCTTCTCCATCTAGCCCCCATTTTGGTTTTTTTTCCCCACTTAGAGGATCTGAGTATATCTCTCCCCTGCTCTCTGAACACATTGTACCCCAGAGGTTTTTATTTAGATGTCAGTTGCTTAGAACTCAAAATTACCTTCTTCTTGAAATAGGTATTTTTAGAAATGGTGGTGAGGCCCCCATAAGTGCCTTCTCAACTCCTGCTGTGCCTGAAGTTCAGAGTCTCCGTGCTATTTCAATAAAGTCTAGGCATTGTGGTTGCTGTTGTTTCTATGGAAAATGAATTCTGAACTCCTTTTCACTCAGTGGAGCTGCAGGGGCTGGTACAGTTTTCCTGGCACCTGTAACTTGCCAATTTATTATCCTGCATAACAGAGGGAGAGCTCATGAGCCTTTATGCTCTGTTATCCTTAAATGGGCAGTTACCCTCCTGGCGCAGACCTGAGCTTCCTCCCCATGCAGGGCTTTGGGAATCTACTGTTCTCAAAGCAGAAGATGCTTTTCCTCAAAATCAGGTCTCCGACTGAGGTTATACCTTCTTTCAGTAGTTGAGTAATCCTATCTTTGGCAGATGCAGCCCCACAATAAATTACAGAATTTTAATCACAATGTTTATAGATTATAAAGGATATCTGGGAAAAATTGAAGTACAAAAGGACTGAAAATGTAGTTCAGGGGATAGCAAAATCAGAGGAAAACTTTGATGGTAGGTAATTCACCAAATCTTCTTTTAGAAACTGTGGTTCATTTTATCACCAGCTGATGGGACACACCATTCCTTCTATATTCAGGCCCTGTCTAGTCTAAGCAGTGATGAGGTCCTTAGGTTGGGTCTCAGGTGTCTTCTAAGACCTTAGGGTACAGCTGATAAGTCTGATTTTAGTACAAAGTATATTCTTAGCTCTTTGCTAAGTCTCAGAAGGGTAGAAAGACTAAATTTTAGTGTTGTACACATAAAAGACAATGAGGCTTTTTAAATAAAAAGCTATTGCCAGATATATACTAGAGTCATTTTGCTAAGTATTTATTTTCCCCTTTCCCTTCTATTATTTTCAGCGTTTCCTCCCAGAGAGTGTTCTGTTTAGATCTCTCATTTATTTATGCATTTTTTTTTTTTTTTAAAGATTTTATTTATTTATTTGACAGAGACAGAGACAGCGAGAGCAGGAACACAAGCAGGGGGAGTGGGAGAGGGAGAAGCAGGTTTCCCGCCGAGCCGGGAGCCCGATGCGGGACTCGATCCCAGGACCCTGGGATCATGACCTGAGCCGAAGGCAGTCGCTTAACCAACTGAGCCACCCAGGCGCCCTATTTATGCATTTGATAAATATTTACCAAGCATCTTTTACATGCCAAGTCCTCATTTAGATAAGAGGTCAGCAAACTATTGTTCATGGGCAGAATCCAGCCCACCACCTATTTTTGTAAATAAAGTTTTAATAGAACAGAGCCATGCTCACACATTTACATATCATCTATGGCTGCTTTCATGCTACAGTGATGGGGGCTGAGTAGTTGCAGCAGAGACTGTTTGATTTGCAAAGCACTTTATAGAAAGACTTGTTGTCTGTAATGAAGATACAGTGGTCTATGGTCCTAATGAATTAACAGTTTTGGAAGGAGACGTGATGCTAGAAAGAGAGAGACAATAAATAAGTAAACATATATATATATATAAATAGCTAAGTGCTATAAAGCAAATAAAGCCAGGTGATGTACAAGAGAATGGATAGGGGACAGAGGAGTTATTTGAGATGGCATGGTGAGGGGAGGCCTTCTGGAGGGACTTACATGTGAACAGATCTATCTGAGTGTAGGGAGAGAGCATATATAAGGAGATCTGGGGAAAAGCCCCTGAGGCGAGGGAAGACCACCAGCAAAAGCCTAGTCTGGAATTAGGTTGACATGTTAAAGGTGCAGAGACAGGTTGGTTAGTTTGGGGTGGTTACAGCGAGAGGAAGAATGACAGAGATGAAGTCAAACAGGTGGTCAGGGGCTGGATCAATGGGGCCTTACAGTGTTCCCCAAACACTGGGAAGCCTTTGGATGGTTTGAAGCAGGCTAGTGATATGAATTGATGAATACTTTCAAAGATCATTCTGGGTGTTAGGAAATGGACTGGAGTGGGGCAAGGATGGAGGAAGGAGACTGATCAGAGAAGTCTAACTGAGAGGGGATGGAAGCAGTGGTGATGAGAAGTGGATTGATCCGGGACATCTTCTGGAGTTGTGACCAATGGGACATGCTGATGGATTGGGTGTGGGGTGTGAGGGAAAAAGAGGATTCAGGGTGAGTTTAGGTTTTGGATGGAGTAACCAGTGGAGGGTGGTGTGTTTATCTACCTGGAGAAGACTGAAGGTGGAACAGATTTGGGTAGAGATGTGGATAGAGTTTTGTTTGGGGAAAATTAAGTTTGAGGTGCCTGTTAGATATCCAAGTAGAGATGTCAGAGAAGCTATTAGATATGTACTTTTGATATGATATCAAAATTGGAGTGCTATCAGAATTAGAAATACGAACTTTAGAGTCCATGGCGTATCAGTGGTTTTCATAGCCATGGGGGTGGAAGAGATCACCTAGGACAATAATCATATTGATAGAAAAAAGGAGAGGGCTACCAAACAGGTATAAATATTGCAAAGATCTTCTCACAGAATGGGAAAAGTATGAATTAGATTCACATTCTAATTCCTCCTCGGCTTTACTAGCCATGAAACGTTGGCCCTTTTACGTCTTTGCTCCTCTGTTTCCTGTTGTTGAAAATCTTAAAAATCTACCACTTTTAGCCTCTGATTTAACCAGTGATTGGTTGCCAAGTCATATTTCTTATCTAATCATGAGTCACTTCTACATGGAAGAACAAAACTCCTTTGTCTTCATGTGTTCTCACTTGAAATCATTTCCCAGATTTGTGGATTAAGAAGCAGAAGTGTTGGGGATCCAGTGTTTGGAAACTCTCATTTGATCTGCACGCAGCTAGGATCACAGAGCTTCCTAGCAGCCTTCCCACCTTGTGCTGATAATGTGGAACCAGTGGTGATGCTAGCTTCGTATAGTCCTCTGAGTTGATGTTGTGGAGAGCAACTATATCTCCATGCAGGGGAAGAGCTGTCTGCAGTCTTGAGTTCAGAGCAGACTTCGGGGCTCTAGGGCTCTGAACTTGGCTGGAGTATGGCCAGGAGGCTTAGAATTGGGAAGTTCTCCAGTCATTCCTTTCAGTATTTTCAAAGAAGCACAGACATTGTCATCCTAAAGTCAGTAGACCTCTGCCCCTATTTGAATCATCCTAAACTGGAGAATTGGAGATTGCTGGCCTCACTTACTATCCCCTACCCAAGACAGCCTAGAAGGATGATCTCAGGCCATCGGAGACTTTGTGACCAGAGAGTCTGCATTTATAGAGTGATTTAAGCAAGCTACTTATTTTCTTTGAGCTCAGTTTTCCCTATCTGTGAAATGCATGTTGTATCAGCTTTATTGGGTACTATACAGATTCATGGAGATCATCTTTGTGAGAATGTCTAGCAGAGTCAGTATTAGTTTCTTCTCCTGTAGGGTACACTCCTGGTCTGTCCTTAGTATGTATGCCCTGCCCCAGTGACTTATGCAATGATGGTAAGACAGGGGAACTAGGGCCAGCCTTGGGAAGGAGGCCTGGAGAATGAATGGGGATGTTAGAACTGGTGAGAAAAGCAATATTCGCCTGTAACACTGGGGTGCTGTTTCCTGCATTCCACTCAGTCTTCTCTGTTTTATAAATTTTCTCCAGCTATAATGTACTAGTTGTACCATTTATATATATATTATATATTTATAGTAAATATATATTTTGTTTTTGTCCATTCCTGGCACAGAGCTCCTAACA
>NW_028061112.1:0-395 GCF_054177405.1 Leptonychotes weddellii
CCTGGGTGGCTCAGTTGGTTAAGCGACTGCCTTCGGCTCAGGTCATGATCCTGGAGTCCCGGGATCGAGTCCCACATCGGGCTCCCTGCTCAGCGGGGGTCTGCTTCTCCCTCTGACCCTCTTCCCTCTCGTGCTCTCTGTCTCTCATTCTCTCTCTCTCAAATAAATAAATAAAATCTTTAAAAAAAAAAAAAAGAAATTATAAATACATAGGTCAATAAAAAAGACTATCTTTTCCCTCTTAACTTCTGAAAATACATGATTATTTAAAATACAAATTATAACACTGCCTTGTGGAGTTTATAATATGTAGATGTAACTCATAAGACAACTACAGCATAATGTGTGAAGTAGTACAAAAAGTTAAGGATATATACTGTATTCTCTATAGTAAC
>NW_028061113.1:0-395 GCF_054177405.1 Leptonychotes weddellii
TTTTTTTTTAAGATTTTATTTATTTATTTGACAGAGAGAGACACAGCAAGAGAGGGAACACAAGTAGGGGGAGTAGGAGAGGGAGAAGCAGGCTTCCTGCCAAGCAGGAAGCCCGATGCGGGACTCGATCCCAGGACCCTGAGATCATGACCTGAACCGAAGGCAGACGCTTAACAACTGAGCCACCCAGGCGTCTTCAATGATCAGTTTTAAAGAAGGAGTTTTCTTTTGTTCATTTTCTGGTTCTCAGCTGTGTTCTCAGTGAAGTTAATGGGGAAGAAATTTCTTATAAAGGGAAATGGCACCATATTTTGTTTCATTTGAATTTGAAGCATGCCGTTCTCCAAATCATCAAACAATCAATGCTTAATAAATATTTGATGATAGATTGGAAA
>NW_028061114.1:0-395 GCF_054177405.1 Leptonychotes weddellii
CCTCTCGGAGGGACACGAGCCTGTGTGGGGTGGGGGCGCCAGCTCCACTGGGCAGAGGGGGACGGGGCGGGTACCACCTGCTGGGCGCAGAGAGGGTCCTTTTCCCGTGGTACACGAAGGAAAGCGGTGTGAGTGGGAGGAATGTCGGCAGGGGCCGTCCTTCCCACTTTCTTGCAGGTCCCTGTACCCCTTCCTGACGTGTCCCACGGCCACCTCCCATAAGGTGAGCTTCTGGATGGGAAGAGGGAGCCAAATGCAGATGACGAGTCTGAGGTCCAGGTGGACCCAGGCCTCCCTCCCCCAAAGGGCCTCCTCAGGCCCCGTCCACCCCCGCCGAGCCACTATCTCCTTTCAGTAGCTAAAAATATATGTGCGCTGCCCAGCTCCCTGTGGGG